>NC_053496.1:393333-693333 GCF_905171775.1 Rana temporaria
GTCGATGAAGAGTCGATGAAGAGTCGATGAAGAGTCGATGAAGAGTCGATGAAGAGTCGATGAAGAGTCGATGAAGAGTCAATGAAGAGACAATGAAGAGTCAACAATGAAGAGACAATGAAGAGACAATGAAGAGTCAATGAAGAGACAAGGAAGAGACAATGAAGAGACAAGGAAGAGTCAAGGAAGAGTCAACAATGAAGAGTCAATGAAGAGACAATGAAGAGACAATGAAGAGTCAACAATGAAGAGTCAATGAAGAGACAATGAAGAGACAATGAAGAGTCAACAATGAAGAGTCAATGAAGAGACAATGAAGAGTCGATGAAGAGTCAATGAGTAGTCAATGAGTAGTCAAGGAAGATTCAATGAAGAGTCAATGAAGAGACAATGAAGAGACAATGAAGAGACAATGAAGAGTCAATGAAGAGACAATGAAGAGTCAATGAAGAGTCAATGAAGAGTCAATGAAGAGACAAGGAAGAGACAAGGAAGAGACAAGGAAGAGTCTATGAAGAGTCAATGAAGAGACAATGAAGAGACAAGGAAGAGACAATGGAGACAAGGAAGAGACAAGGAAGAGACAAGGAAGAGTCAATGAAGAGTCAATGAAGAGACAATGAAGAGTCAATGAAGAGACAATGAAGAGTCAATGAAGAGACAAGGAAGATTCAATGAAGAGTCAATGAAGAGACAATGAAGAGACAATGAAGAGACAATGAAGAGACAAGGAAGAGACAATGGAGACAAGGAAGAGACAAGGAAGAGACAAGGAAGAGTCAATGAAGAGTCAATGAAGAGACAATGAAGAGACAATGAAGAGTCAATGAAGAGACAAGGAAGAGACAAGGAAGAGACAATGAAGAGACAAGGAAGAGTCAATGAAGAGACAAGGAAGATTCAATGAAGAGTCAATGAAGAGACAATGAAGAGTCAATGAAGAGACAAGGAAGAGACAATGAAGAGACAAGGAAGAGACAAGGAAGAGACAAGGAAGAGACAAGGAAGAGACAAGGAAGATTCAATGAAGAGTCAATGAAGAGACAATGAAGAGTCAATGAAGAGACAAGGAAGATTCAATGAAGAGTCAATGAAGAGACAATGAAGAGTCAATGAAGAGACAAGGAAGATTCAATGAAGAGTCAATGAAGAGACAATGAAGAGTCAATGAAGAGACAATGAAGAGACAATGAAGAGACAATGAAGAGTCAAGGAAGAGACAATGAAGAGACAAGGAAGAGTCAATGAAGAGACAAGGAAGAGACAAGGAAGAGACAAGGAAGAGACAAGGAAGAGACAAGGAAGAGACAAGGAAGATTCAATGAAGAGTCAATGAAGAGACAATGAAGAGTCAATGAAGAGACAATGAAGAGTCAATGAAGAGTCAATGAAGAGACATTGAAGAGACAAGGAAGATTCAATGAAGAGTCAATGAAGAGACAATGAAGAGACAATGAAGAGTCAATGAAGAGTCAATGAAGAGTCAATGAAGAGACAATGAAGAGTCAAGGAAGAGTCAAGGAAGAGACAATGAAGAGACAAGGAAGAGTCAATGAAGAGACAAGGAAGAGTCAATGAAGAGACAAGGAAGAGTCAATGAAGAGACAAGGAAGAGTCAATGAAGAGACAAGGAAGAGACAAGGAAGAGTCAATGAAGAGACAAGGAAGAGACAATGAAGAGTCAATGAAGAGACAAGGAAGAGTCAATGAAGAGTCAATGAAGAGACAAGGAAGAGTCAATGAAGAGACAACGAAGAGACAACGAAGAGACAAGGAAGAGTCAACGAAGAGACAAGGAAGAGTCAATGAAGAGACAAGGAAGAGACAAGGAAGAGACAATGAAGAGTCAATGAAGAGACAAGGAAGAGACAATGAAGAGACAATGAATAGACAATGAAGAGTCAATGAAGAGACAAGGAAGAGACAATGAAGAGTCAATGAAGAGACAATGAAGAGTCAATGAAGAGACAATGAAGAGTCAATGAAGAGACAATGAAGAGTCAATGAAGAGACAATGAAGAGACAATGAAGAGACAATGAAGAGTCAATGAGGAGTCAATGAAGAGTCAATGAAGAGACAATGAAGAGTCAAGGAAGAGACAATGAGGAGTCAATGAAGAGACAATGAAGAGTCAATGAAGAGTCAAGGAAGAGTCAAGGAAGAGACAAGGAAGAGACAAGGAAGAGTCAATGAAGAGTCAAGGAAGAGTCAAGGAAGAGACAATGAAGAGACAAGGAAGAGTCAATGAAGAGACAAGGAAGAGTCAATGAAGAGACAAGGAAGAGTCAATGAAGAGACAAGGAAGAGTCAATGAAGAGACAAGGAAGAGACAATGAAGAGACAAGGAAGAGTCAATGAAGAGACAAGGAAGAGTCAATGAAGAGACAAGGAAGAGACAATGAAGAGACAAGGAAGAGTCAATGAAGAGACAAGGAAGAGACAATGAAGAGTCAATGAAGAGACAAGGAAGAGTCAATGAAGAGTCAAGGAAGAGACAAGGAAGAGACAATGAAGAGTCAAGGAAGAGACAATGAAGAGACAAGGAAGAGACAATGAAGAGTCAATGAAGAGACAAGGAAGAGACAATGAAGAGTCAATGAAGAGTCAATGAAGAGTCAATGAGGAGTCAATGAGGAGTCAATGAAGAGTCAATGAAGAGACAATGAAGAGTCAATGAAGAGACAATGAAGAGTCAATGAAGAGTCAATGAAGAGACAATGAGGAGTCAATGAGGAGTCAATGAGGAGTCAATGAGGAGTCAATGAGGAGTCAATGAAGAGACCATGAAGAGTCAATGAAGAGTCAATGAAGAGACAATGAAGAGTCAATGAAGAGACAATGAAGAGACAATGAAGAGTCAATGAAGAGTCAATGAAGAGTCAATGAAGAGACAATGAAGAGTCAATGAGGAGTCAATGAAGAGCCAATGAAGAGTCAATGAAGAGTCAATGAAGAGACAATGAAGAGTCAATGAAGAGTCAATGAAGAGACAATGAAGAGTCAATGAGGAGTCAATGAGGAGTCAATGAGGAGTCAATGAAGAACCAATGAAGAGTCAATGAAGAGACAATGAAGAGTCAATGAGGAGTCAATGAGGAGTCAATGAGGAGTCAATGAAGAGACCATGAAGAGTCAATGAAGAGTCAATGAAGAGACAATGAAGAGACAAGGAAGAGTCAATGAAGAGACAAGGAAGAGACAATGAAGAGTCAATGAAGAGTCAATGAAGAGACAATGAAGAGTCAATGAGGAGTCAATGAAGAGCCAATGAAGAGTCAATGAAGAGACAATGAAGAGTCAATGAAGAGTCAATGAGGAGTCAATGAGGAGTCAATGAAGAGTCAATGAAGACTCAATGGAGAGACCATGAAGAGACCATGAAGAGTCAATGAAGAGACAATGAGGAGTCAATGAGGAGTCAATGAGGAGTCAATGAGTAGTCAATGAAGAGACAATGAAGAGTCAATGAAGAGTCAATGAAGAGTCAAGGAAGTATATATACTCTCTCCTCTGCCCTCCAAGGCAACTGAGCTGGGTTTGATCAGATGCTTGTTGAAGCCGGTATAACGACTTGTTGACATGAGACTGAAACAGGAAGTGACACAATCCTTGTCTCCTTCCGGTCTCTGATGTCACACAGTGGGAGGAGCAACATCCATCCCTCTCACTGTGTCCCAGGAACTGGATGCCACCAATTGCAGCCTTACCGGGCCCCGGGATCTCATGGGAGAGCCCAGTACAGGCAGCAGTGACATCTGTGGTGGGGGGGGTCACCCCCTTCCGCCTCCTGTAAAAAGTAATTCAGCAGCTTTATAGCACTAGGATTACTTTTACATTGGGAATCGCCGGGACTAAAAAATGCTGCTGCAGTGATGACCAAGATATCCCCCTTCCTATCGAGTGATGCAGTGGTGTAACTAGAACCTTCGGGGCCCCCGGTGCAAAAAAAACATGAAGGGCCCCCCTGACCCCTCTGAGCCCGGTGGCGGAATGCCAGGGCCTGGTTGTTCCGCCACTGGTGTCAGTAGTTTTTTATTTTTGTTATTATTATTTTTTTATTATTAATAATCTTTACAATATTATTTTGACATTTATCTATCGTTCTCTCTTTCTCTCTATATCTCCCCCCCCCCCCCTGTGCCAAACTCTCCCCCCCCCCCCCCCGTCCCTCACTCTCCCTGTCCCTTTACATTGGGAATCGCCGGGACTAAAAAATGCTGCCGCAGTGATGACCGAGATATCCCCCTTCCTATCGAGTGATGCAGTGGTGTAACTAGAACCTCCAGGGCCCCCGGTGCAAAAAAAAAAAAAAACACAAAAGGCCCCCCCTGACCCCTCTGAGCCCGGTGGCGGAACGCCAGGGCCTGGTAGTTCCGCCACTGGTGTCAGTAGTTTTTTATTTTTCTTATTATATATTAAACTTTTTACATTATTATTTTTTTATGCGCCGGATTCGGGGCCTTTTGGCGACATATCAGGAGTCTCCGATGTTTCACATTTGGAATACACCGGAGGGGGTGCAAGAGAGAGCACAGGGGGGCTGGAGAGCACACGGGAGGGGGGCTGGAGAGCACACGGGAGGGGGGCAAGAGAGAACACAGGGGGGCTGGAGAGCACACGGGAGGGGGGGCAAGAGAGAGCACAGGGGGGCTGGAGAGCACACGGGAGGGGGGCTGGAGAGCACACGGGAGGGGGGCAAGAGAGAACACAGGGGGGCTGGAGAGCACACGGGAGGGGGGGCAAGAGAGAACACAGGGGGGCTGGAGAGCACATGGGAGGGGGGCAAGAGAGAACACAGGGGGCTGGAGAGCACACGGGAGGGGGGGCAAGAGAGAACACAGGGGGGCTGGAGAGCACATGGGAGGGGGGCAAGAGAGAACACAGGGGGCTGGAGAGCACACGGGAGGGGGGGCAAGAGAGAGAAGAGGTGGGCTGGAGAGCACACGGGAGGGCGGGGGTGCAAGAGAGAGCACAGGGGGGCTGGAGAGCACACGGGAGGTGGGGCAAGAGAAAGCACAAGGGGGCTGGAGAGCACACGGGAGGGGGGGCAAGAGAGAGCACAGGGGGGCTGGAGAGCACACCGGAGGGGGTGCAAGAGAGAGCACAGGGGGGCTGGAGAGCACACGGGAGGGGGGCTGGAGAGCACACGGGAGGGGGGGCAAGAGAGAACACAGGGGGGCTGGAGAGCACACGGGAGGGGGGGCAAGAGAGAGCACAGGGGGGCTGGAGAGCACACGGGAGGGGGGGCAAGAGAGAGCACAGGGGGGCTGGAGAGCATACATGGGGGGGCAGCAGAAAGAAGCTGGATAGACGGAGCAGGAGGAGGGTGGCTGCATATAGCTCAGCTCTGCACGGCGCATGCGCAATGACTTTCACATGTGCCGCACGCTCCCGAAGCCCCCTAGTGGTTACCCCCTTTCCTGCCAGTGTCATTTACACAGTAATCAGTGCATTTTTATAGCTCCGATCACTGTATAAAATGTCAATGGTTCCAAAAATGTGTCCAACCTGTCCACCGCAACACCGGAAAAAAAAAAAATATATATCGCAGATCACGGCCATTACTAGTAAAAAAAAACGCCATATAAATGACAGAAATCATTCCCCTATTTTGTAGACACTATGGCCCAGATTCACAAAGCACTTACGCTGACGTATAACAAGTTACGCCGACGTAAGTGCAAATGTGCGCCGTCGTATGTGTGCGCCAG
Organism: Rana temporaria; assembly: GCF_905171775.1. NCBI lineage: Eukaryota > Metazoa > Chordata > Amphibia > Anura > Ranidae > Rana > Rana temporaria. Next base: position 399,046 of record NC_053496.1, read on the forward strand.
ACCCACAGACATATATGCGCCTAAAACCAGGCTAGCCCCCGCCGACGTATCTTGCTTACGTCGGAGTAGGGTGGGAGCACATATGGGCTGGGCGCATGGTGCCGATCCTATTGATTAGCCATTCAAACATACAAATGAGGGAAATACGGCGATTCACGAACGTACGTGTGGCCAGCGCATGCTACGCAAGATGCGCATAAGTTGTACGTCCGGCGTAAAGTTATTCCCTATAAAGGAGGTGCAACCCGGCAGCAGACATGCTCAGGTCTGCACCAGGGAACACAAGCCGGCGTATTGTGCGTTGGATGTGTGTCTGGCTGGCGTAGGTTATGTTCACGCCGTACGCGGTGATCCGGTGTAGCTTAGGCAGTTGTGCTGGCGTGGTTATGAGCAGGCACAGAGGGGTGCGTCCACGTCACGACGCATGCGCAGTTCGTTATATGTACCTGTCTGGCGCTCGAGCCATCATTTGCATGGGGTCACGCCCACTTCCACCTACGCCGGCGTACGCCTTCAAAACCCACGCCACGCTGGCACAGCGTTGGGAGCACTGGCTTGCTGAATGCAATGCTTGCCTCTCTGCGCTGCGTTGGCGTAGTATACAGTGTGTGCTCTACGGCGGCGTAATGTGCGCCTTGCTCTCTGTGAATCTGGGCCTATAACTTTTGCGCAAACCGATCAATAAACGCTTATTGCGATTTTATTTTTACCAAAAATATGTAGAAGAATACGTATCGGACTAAACTGAGCAAAAAATAGTTTATTATATTTTTGGGGGATATTTATTATAGCAAAAAGTAAAAAATATTGGCCCGGATTCACGTACAGCGGCGTATCTTTAAGCGGGCGTAACGTATCCTATTTACGTTACGCCTCCGCAACTTAGACGGGCAAGTGCAGCATTCTCAAAGCACTTGCTTCGTAAGTTGCGGCGGCGTAGCGTAAATAGGCCGGCGTAAGCCCGCCTAATTCAAATGTGGAACAGGGGGGCGTGTTTTATGTAAATCACTCGTGACCCGACGTGATTGACGTTTTTCATGAACGCCGTCCGTGTACATATCCCAGTGTGCATTGCTCCAAAGTACGCCGCAAGGACGTATTGGTTTCGACGTGAACGTAAATTACGTCCAGCCCCATTCACGGACGAGTTACGCAAACGACGTAAAATCTTCAAAATTCGACGCAGGAACGACGTCCATACTTAACATTGGTACGCCGAATGTACGCCTCATAATAGCAGGGGTAACTTTACGCCGGGAAAAGCCTAACGTAAACGGTGTATCTGTACTGCGTCGGCCGGGCGTACGTTCGTGAATTCGCGTATCTAGCTGATTTACATATTTCTCGGCGTAAATCAGCGTACACGCCCCTAGCAGCCAGCGTAAATATGCAGTTACGATCCGACGGCGTAAGAGACTTACGCCGGTCGGATCTAATAGAAATCTATGCGTATCTGATTCTAAGAACCAGGCGCATAGATACGACGGCTCTCATTCGGACTTACGACGGCGTACATGGCGCTACGCCGTCGTAAGTCCTTTGAGAATCTGGGCCATTGTGTTTTTTTCCAAAATTGTCGCTCTTTTTTTGGTTTATAGCGCAAAAAATAAAAACCGCAGAGGTGGTCAAATAACAACAAAAGAAAGCTCTATTTGTGGTAAAAAAAAGGACGCCAATTTTGTTGACGCAGTGCCGAATCGCAAAAAGATCTTCCGGGGCTGAAGTGGTTAAAAGCTGGTGCGGGGCATTAACCTATGAACTGTTTTTCCACAATCAGGATACATGCATAAGGTACTGGGGGAAACAACAACACTTGGAATGAATGTAGTGCGGATTGTGACTAGGAAGCGAAGAATCATTTATGAGAAGGGCGCCGCTGGGACATACACTCGGGGCCGGGGGCCGGGGGCCGCACACCGGGAAATATATCACTTATCAACTTTTCAGCCCAACTGGGAGTGTTGCAATGATCCTGTTGATCCTGAACTGGCTATTAGGGCAGCAGTGCAATATCTTGGATAAGCCGCCGTGCAATTACCTGTCACCGCGTTCAATGACAAATCCAAGTGAAATATTGTCCGGAACACAAGCACAGCGCCTGAGGATTATATCGCCCGTTTCTATACACACTTTATCCTTCAACCCCTTCCATACCGGATCACTTCTGACATTTCTCTCCTACATATAAAAATCATCATTTTATTTTTGTTTGCTAGAAAATGACACAGAACCCTCAAACAAATGTTTTTTTTTAGCAGAGACTCTAGAGAATAAAATGGTGGCCGTTGCAAATTTTTAACTCGCACAGTATTTGCGCATTAATGCATTAAAAAAAATGAGTGAGCCTATTTTTTTTGCATAATGTGAAAGATGAAGTTATGACGAGTAAATAGATACCCAACACGTCACGCTTCAAAACTGCGCACACTCCTGGAATGGCACCAAACTTTGGTACCGTATATACTCGAGTATAAGCCAAGGTACCTACCGTATATACTCGAGTATAAGCTGAGGTACCTACCGTATATACTCGAGTAGAAGCTGAGTTTTTCAGCACATTTTTTTGTCCTGAAAATGCCCCCCTCCGCTTATACTCGAGTCACCTTTTTGCGCCTGATTTTCTGGACTTTGGGGACCCAGTACCGGTCGGCTGTAGGTCCCCAAGACCCCAAACTTGGCCCACATGTAGCCCCACTCTTCCTCTACAAGTCTGCAAAGTTTGTTGTCCGGAGAACCTACAGCTGGGGAGAACCGATTTTTCAAAGCCGGGCACCTCTTCCATAGGTTCCTATGTTAAACGTCAGTCTAGTCATGGACACAGTGAGGCAAGGGCACAGTGAGGCAAGGGCACAGTGAGGCAAGGGCACAGTGAGGCATGCACATGGACACAGTGAGGCATGCACATGGACACAGTGAGGCATGCACATGGGCACAGTGAGGCATGCACATGGGCACAGTGAGGCATGCACATGGGCACAGTGAGGCATGGGCACAGTGAGGCATGCACATGGACACAGTGAGGCAAAGTGAGGCATGCAGATGGACCCCCTAGGCTTATACTCGAGTCAATATGTTTTCCCAGTTTTTTGTGGTAAAATTGTGTGCCTCTGCTTATACTCGAGTATATACGGTACTTAAAAATGCCCATAGGCGACTCTTCAAAAAAAAAAAAAAAAAATTTACAGCTTACACAATTTGAGTTACAGAAGAGGTCTAGCGCTAGAATTATTGCGCTTGGTGCAACGATTGCGGCGACACTTCACGTGTGGTTTGAACGTTGCTTACATATGTGGGCGGGACTTTCGTATGCGTTTGCTTCTGCGAGCACGGGGGGGGGGGGGGGGCTCTTTAAATTATCTATATCTATCTATCTACAGTATCCATCTATCCATTCCATAAATTTTTATCTGTCCATCTATTACCTCTCTATCTATCCTCTCTCTCTCTTCATCTCCCTCTCTCTCTATATATATCTATCTCGCTCTCTCTCTCTATCCTCTCTCCCCGTCTCTATCCTCTCTCTCTCTCTGTCTGTCTCTATCCTCTCTCTCTCTCTGTCTGTCTCTATCCTCTCTCTCTCTCTCTCTGTCTGTCTCTATCCTCTCTCTCTGTCTGTCTCTATCCTCTCTCCCCATCTCTATCCTCTCTGTCTGTCTCTATCCTCTCTCTCTCTCTCTCTGTCTGTCTCTATCCTCTCTCTCTCTGTCTGTCTCTATCCTCTCTCTCTGTCTGTCTCTATCCTCTCTCTCTCTCTGTCTCTATCCTCTCTCTCTCTCTGTCTCTATCCTCTCTCTCTCTCTGTCTCTATCCTCTCTCTCTCTCTGTCTCTATCCTCTCTCTCTCTGTCTCTATCCTCTCTCTCTCTGTCTCTATCCTCTCTCTCTCTGTCTCTATCCTCTCTCTCTCTCTGTCTCTATCCTCTCTCTCTCTCTGTCTCTATCCTCTCTCTCTCTCTGTCTCTATTCTCTCTCTCTCTGTCTCTATTCTCTCTCTCTCTGTCTCTATTCTCTCTCTCTCTGTCTCTATCCTCTCTCTCTCTCTCTTTCTCTATTCTCTCTCTCTCTCTCTGTCTCTATCCTCTCTCTCTCTATCCTCTCTCTCTCTGTCTCTATCCTCTCTCTCTCTCTGTCTCTATCCTATCTCTCTCTCTGTCTCTCTCTGTCTGTCTCTATCCTATCTATTTCTCTCTATCTTTCTTCCTTTCTCTCTCTCTACATCTCCCCCTCTCTCCCTCTCTCTCTATATATATCTATCTCGCTCTCTCTCTCTATCCTCTCTCCCCGTCTCTATCCTCTCTCTCTCTCTCTGTCTGTCTCTATCCTCTCTCTCTCTCTCTCTCTGTCTGTCTCTATCCTCTCTCTCTGTCTGTCTCTATCCTCTCTCTCTGTCTGTCTCTATCCTCTCTCCCCGTCTCTATCCTCTCTCCCCGTCTCTATCCTCTCTCTCTCTCTCTCTCTACATCTCCCCCTCTCTCCCTCTCTCTCTATATATATCTATCTCGCTCTCTCTCTCTATCCTCTCTCCCCGTCTCTATCCTCTCTCTCTATCCTATCTCTTTCTCTCTATCTTTCTTCCTTTCTCTCTCTCTACATCTCCCCCTCTCTCTCTATATATATCTATCTCGCTCTCTCTCTCTATCCTCTCTCCCCGTCTCTATCCTCTCTCTCTCTGTCTGTCTCTATCCTCTCTCTCTCTCTCTCTCTGTCTGTCTTTATCCTCTCTCTCTGTCTGTCTCTATCCTCTCTCTCTGTCTCTATCCTCTCTCTCTGTCTGTCTCTATCCTCTCTCTCTCTCTGTCTGTCTCTATCCTCTCTCCCCGTCTCTATCCTCTCTGTCTGTCTCTATCCTCTCTCTCTGTCTGTCTCTATCCTCTCTCTCTGTCTGTCTCTATCCTCTCTCTCTCTGTCTCTATCCTCTCTCTCTCTGTCTCTATTCTCTCTCTCTCTCTCTCTCTCTCTGTCTCTATCCTCTCTCTCTCTCTCTCTGTCTCTATCCTCTCTCTCTCTCTGTCTCTATCCTCTCTCTCTCTCTCTCTCTGTCTGTCTTTATCCTCTCTCTCTGTCTGTCTCTATCCTCTCTCTCTGTCTCTATCCTCTCTCTCTGTCTGTCTCTATCCTCTCTCTCTCTCTGTCTGTCTCTATCCTCTCTCCCCGTCTCTATCCTCTCTGTCTGTCTCTATCCTCTCTCTCTCTCGGTCTGTCTCTATCCTCTCTCTCTGTCTGTCTCTATCCTCTCTCTCTGTCTGTCTCTATTCTCTCTCTCTGTCTCTATCCTCTCTCTCTGTCTCTGTCTCTATCCTCTCTCTCTCTCTGTCTCTGTCTCTATCCTCTCTCTCTCTGTCTCTATCCTCTCTCTCTCTCTCTCTCTGTCTCTATCCTCTCTCTCTCTGTCTCTATTCTCTCTCTCTCTGTCTCTATCCTCTCTCTCTCTCTCCATCTCTATTCTCTCTCTCTGTCTCTATCCTCTCTCTCTCTGTCTCTATCCTCTCTCTCTCTCTATCCTCTCTCTCTCTCTATCCTCTCTCTCTCTCTCTCTGTCTGCCTCTATCCTATCTCTTTCTCTCTATCTTTCTTCCTTCCTTTCTCTCTCTCTACATCTCCCCCTCTCTCCCTCTCTCTCTATATATATCTATCTCGCTCTCTCTCTCTATCCTCTCTCCCCGTCTCTATCCTCTCTCTCTCTCTCTGTCTGTCTCTATCCTCTCTCTCTCTCTCTGTCTGTCTTTATCCTCTCTCTCTGTCTGTCTCTATCCTCTCTCTCTGTCTGTCTCTATCCTCTCTCTCTCTCTGTCTGTCTCTATCCTCTCTCTCTCTCTCTGTCTGTCTGTCTCTATCCTCTCTCTCTCTGTCTCTATCCTCTCTCTCTCTCTCTCTGTCTCTATTCTCTCTCTCTCTGTCTCTATCCTCTCTCTCTCTCTCTCTGTCTCTATCCTCTCTCTCTCTCTCTCTCTCTCTGTCTCTATCCTCTCTCTCTGTCTCTATCCTCTCTCTCTCTCTCTCTCTGTCTCTATCCTCTCTCTCTCTCTCTCTGTCTCTATCCTCTCTCTCTCTCTCTCTCTCTCTGTCTCTATCCTCTCTCTCTGTCTCTATCCTCTCTCTCTGTCTCTATCCTCTCTCTCTCTCTGTCTCTATCCTCTCTCTCTCTCTCTCTGTCTCTATCCTCTCTCTCTCTCTCTCTCTCTCTATCCTCTCTCTCTCTGTCTCTCTCTGTCTGTCTCTATCCTCTCTCTCTGTCTGTCTCTATCCTATCTCTTTCTCTCTATCTTTCTTCCTTTCTCTCTCTCTACATCTCCCCCTCTCTCTATATATATATATATCTCTCTCTGTCTCTATCCTCTCTCTCTCTCTCTATCTTTCTTTCTTTCTCTCTCTACATCTCCCTCTCTCTCTCTCATATATATATATCTCTATCGTTCTCCATCTCTCTCTCTCTCTCTCTGTCTGTCTCTATCCTCTCTCTCTCTCTATCTTTCTTTCTCTCTCTCTACATCTCCCTCTCTCTCTCATATATATATATCTCTGTCTATCGTTCTCCATCTCTCTCTCTCTCTTAAAAACAAATTCATTAATCTGATTAAAATGTCAGAAACATAAAATAATAATAATAAATTGTTAGAAGGAAACTGGAAAACCTGCACACTGCAGAGCCCCCTCCCCTCCCCCACCACAGATTAGAAATGAGTCACCGACGTGAAGATCGGCTCGGTTATCTCTCGCCGCCCTGTGCCCGCTGCGGCCCGTTGGGTTTTGAAGGCCGGACTGCGCGGCGCGGATTATTAGCGTGTAAACCTGCGCTGTATACAGCTGGGGCCTCTTGCTGGATATGAAGATTGAATGGCGAGGAGATCGCATTGTTTATCTCATCGCTTCTCTCTCTATACAAGGGAAGAATATAGAATCGTGAGATGGTTGTTGTCTAAAAAAAAAAAATCACTTTAATGTGCCGCCTTAAAAAAATCCACATATCTTAAATCAGGGTTTGACAAATTGCTAGGAGCCAGCTAAAAAAGTTAGGAGCCAGAAAACGCGCAGAAAAAGCATAGGCCTGCAGAAGGCCGCAAAGCCGAGGCCTCAATTACTGGCCAGCGCGGCGGGGGAGGTGGGGGCGCACGGATACCCCAGCTGTGCCGTGCCAGGTCGCTAATTCTAGTCGCAATGGTGACCTGGCGCCCGGGGTTTGTCGAATCCTGTTTTACTGTACAATAATAATAATACTCAGTATTTTGCAGGTGAAAAAATGTGCATGTATTATTATTATTATACTGCAGCCTGCAAAATAATTCCTCCCATGATCTGTGGGCAGACAGGGCAGGAAGAGTCGATGAAGAGTCAATAAAGAGTCGATGAAGAGTCGATGAAGAGTCGATGAAGAGTCGATGAAGAGTCGATGAAGAGTCGATGAAGAGTCGATGAAGAGTCGATGAAGAGTCGATGAAGAGTCAAGGAAGAGACAATGAAGAGACAATGAAGAGTCAACAATGAAGAGACAATGAAGAGACAATGAAGAGTCAATGAAGAGACAAGGAAGAGACAATGAAGAGACAAGGAAGAGTCAAGGAAGAGTCAACAATGAAGAGTCAATGAAGAGACAATGAAGAGACAATGAAGAGTCAACAATGAAGAGTCAATGAAGAGACAATGAAGAGACAATGAAGAGTCAACAATGAAGAGTCAATGAAGAGACAATGAAGAGTCGATGAAGAGTCAATGAGTAGTCAATGAGTAGTCAAGGAAGATTCAATGAAGAGTCAATGAAGAGACAATGAAGAGACAATGAAGAGACAATGAAGAGTCAATGAAGAGACAATGAAGAGTCAATGAAGAGTCAATGAAGAGTCAATGAAGAGACAAGGAAGAGACAAGGAAGAGACAAGGAAGAGTCTATGAAGAGTCAATGAAGAGACAATGAAGAGACAAGGAAGAGACAATGGAGACAAGGAAGAGACAAGGAAGAGACAAGGAAGAGTCAATGAAGAGTCAATGAAGAGACAATGAAGAGTCAATGAAGAGACAATGAAGAGTCAATGAAGAGACAAGGAAGATTCAATGAAGAGTCAATGAAGAGACAATGAAGAGACAATGAAGAGACAATGAAGAGACAAGGAAGAGACAATGGAGACAAGGAAGAGACAAGGAAGAGACAAGGAAGAGTCAATGAAGAGTCAATGAAGAGACAATGAAGAGACAATGAAGAGTCAATGAAGAGACAAGGAAGAGACAATGAAGAGACAAGGAAGAGTCAATGAAGAGACAAGGAAGATTCAATGAAGAGTCAATGAAGAGACAATGAAGAGTCAATGAAGAGACAAGGAAGAGACAATGAAGAGACAAGGAAGAGACAAGGAAGAGACAAGGAAGAGACAAGGAAGAGACAAGGAAGATTCAATGAAGAGTCAATGAAGAGACAATGAAGAGTCAATGAAGAGACAAGGAAGATTCAATGAAGAGTCAATGAAGAGACAATGAAGAGTCAATGAAGAGACAAGGAAGATTCAATGAAGAGTCAATGAAGAGACAATGAAGAGTCAATGAAGAGACAATGAAGAGTCAGTGAAGAGACAATGAAGAGTCAAGGAAGAGACAATGAAGAGACAAGGAAGAGTCAATGAAGAGACAAGGAAGAGACAATGAAGAGACAAGGAAGAGACAAGGAAGAGACAAGGAAGAGACAAGGAAGATTCAATGAAGAGTCAATGAAGAGACAATGAAGAGTCAATGAAGAGTCAATGAAGAGACATTGAAGAGACAAGGAAGATTCAATGAAGAGTCAATGAAGAGACAATGAAGAGACAATGAAGAGTCAATGAAGAGTCAATGAAGAGTCAATGAAGAGACAATGAAGAGTCAAGGAAGAGTCAAGGAAGAGACAATGAAGAGACAAGGAAGAGTCAATGAAGAGACAAGGAAGAGTCAATGAAGAGACAAGGAAGAGTCAATGAAGAGACAAGGAAGAGTCAATGAAGAGACAAGGAAGAGACAATGAAGAGTCAATGAAGAGACAAGGAAGAGTCAATGAAGAGTCAATGAAGAGACAAGGAAGAGTCAATGAAGAGACAACGAAGAGACAACGAAGAGACAAGGAAGAGTCAACGAAGAGACAAGGAAGAGTCAATGAAGAGACAAGGAAGAGACAAGGAAGAGACAATGAAGAGTCAATGAAGAGACAAGGAAGAGACAATGAAGAGACAATGAAGAGACAATGAAGAGTCAATGAAGAGACAAGGAAGAGACAATGAAGAGTCAATGAAGAGACAAGGAAGAGTCAATGAAGAGACAATGAAGAGTCAATGAAGAGACAATGAAGAGTCAATGAAGAGACAATGAAGAGACAATGAAGAGACAATGAAGAGACAATGAGGAGTCAATGAAGAGTCAATGAAGAGACAATGAAGAGTCAAGGAAGAGACAATGAGGAGTCAATGAAGAGACAATGAAGAGTCAATGAAGAGTCAAGGAAGAGTCAAGGAAGAGACAAGGAAGAGACAAGGAAGAGTCAATGAAGAGTCAAGGAAGAGTCAAGGAAGAGACAATGAAGAGACAAGGAAGAGTCAATGAAGAGACAAGGAAGAGTCAATGAAGAGACAAGGAAGAGTCAATGAAGAGACAAGGAAGAGTCAATGAAGAGACAAGGAAGAGTCAATGAAGAGACAATGAAGAGTCAATGAAGAGACAAGGAAGAGTCAATGAAGAGACAAGGAAGAGACAATGAAGAGACAAGGAAGAGTCAATGAAGAGACAAGGAAGAGACAATGAAGAGTCAATGAAGAGACAAGGAAGAGTCAATGAAGAGTCAAGGAAGAGACAAGGAAGAGACAATGAAGAGTCAAGGAAGAGACAATGAAGAGACAAGGAAGAGACAACGAAGAGTCAATGAAGAGTCAATGAAGAGTCAATGAAGAGACAATGAAGAGACAATGAAGAGTCAATGAGGAGTCAATGAGGAGTCAATGAAGAGTCAATGAAGAGACAATGAAGAGTCAATGAAGAGACAATGAAGAGTCAATGAAGAGTCAATGAAGAGACAATGAGGAGTCAATGAGGAGTCAATGAGGAGTCAATGAGGAGTCAATGAGGAGTCAATGAAGAGACCATGAAGAGTCAATGAAGAGTCAATGAAGAGACAATGAAGAGTCAATGAAGAGTCAATGAAGAGACAATGAAGAGTCAATGAAGAGTCAATGAAGAGTCAATGAAGAGACAATGAAGAGTCAATGAGGAGTCAATGAAGAGCCAATGAAGAGTCAATGAAGAGTCAATGAAGAGACAATGAAGAGTCAATGAAGAGTCAATGAAGAGACAATGAGGAGTCAATGAGGAGTCAATGAGGAGTCAATGAGGAGTCAATGAAGAACCAATGAAGAGTCAATGAAGAGACAATGAAGAGTCAATGAAGAGTCAATGAGGAGTCAATGAGGAGTCAATGAAGAGACAATGAAGAGTCAATGAAGAGTCAATGAAGAGACAATGAAGAGTCAATGAAGAGTCAATGAAGAGACAATGAAGAGTCAATGAAGAGTCAATGAAGAGTCAATGAAGAGACAATGAAGAGTCAATGAGGAGTCAATGAAGAGCCAATGAAGAGTCAATGAAGAGACAATGAAGAGTCAATGAAGAGTCAATGAGGAGTCAATGAGGAGTCAATGAAGAGTCAATGAAGACTCAATGAAGAGACCATGAAGAGACCATGAAGAGTCAATGAAGAGACAATGAGGAGTCAATGAGGAGTCAATGAGGAGTCAATGAGTAGTCAATGAAGAGACAATGAAGAGTCAATGAAGAGTCAATGAAGAGTCAAGGAAGTATATATACTCTCTCCTCTGCCCTCCAAGGCAACTGAGCTGGGTTTGATCAGATGCTTGTTGAAGCCGGTATAACGACTTGTTGACATGAGACTGAAACAGGAAGTGACACAATCCTTGTCTCCTTCCGGTCTCTGATGTCACACAGTGGGAGGAGCAACATCCATCCCTCTCACTGTGTCCCAGGAACTGGATGCCACCAATTGCAGCCTTACCGGGCCCCGGGATCTCATGGGAGAGCCCAGTACAGGCAGCAGTGACATCTGTGGTGGGGGGGGTCACCCCCTTCCGCCTCCTGTAAAAAGTAATTCAGCAGCTTTATAGCACTAGGATTACTTTTACATTGGGAATCGCCGGGACTAAAAAATGCTGCTGCAGTGATGACCAAGATATCCCCCTTCCTATCGAGTGATGCAGTGGTGTAACTAGAACCTTCGGGGCCCCCGGTGCAAAAAAAACATGAAGGGCCCCCCTGACCCCTCTGAGCCCGGTGGCGGAATGCCAGGGCCTGGTTGTTCCGCCACTGGTGTCAGTAGTTTTTTATTTTTGTTATTATTATTTTTTTATTATTAATAATCTTTACAATATTATTTTGACATTTATCTATCGTTCTCTCTTTCTCTCTATATCTCCCCCCCCCCCCTGTGCCAAACTCTCCCCCCCCCCCCCCCCGTCCCTCACTCTCCCTGTCCCTTTACATTGGGAATCGCCGGGACTAAAAAATGCTGCCGCAGTGATGACCGAGATATCCCCCTTCCTATCGAGTGATGCAGTGGTGTAACTAGAACCTCCAGGGCCCCCGGTGCAAAAAAAAAAAAAACACAAAAGGCCCCCCCTGACCCCTCTGAGCCCGGTGGCGGAACGCCAGGGCCTGGTAGTTCCGCCACTGGTGTCAGTAGTTTTTTATTTTTCTTATTATATATTAAACTTTTTACATTATTATTTTTTTATGCGCCGGATTCGGGGCCTTTTGGCGACATATCAGGAGTCTCCGATGTTTCACATTTGGAATACAAAGGAAATTGAGGACACAGCCCTCCATCTCCGCAGCCTCAGCTGCACAGAATGAATGAACAGGGAGTGCTCTGTACAGCTGCATGGGAAGCATTGGGAAACACACACCTCCCAACTTTCTGAGATGGGAATGAGGGACACCTATCAGCAAGAATATGCAGGCATAGGACACGCCCCTTGCCACACCCCCTTAAAAGGAGAATTGTACAATAAAACAAGATTGGTTAAACACCAAGTGTTTTTTTTACCACTACTATTCCTTTATATCGGCTTTTGGAATTTACAAATGCAGCAATTTAGACATCAGATGAAAGGTTTAGCTCTGGAAAACACTTTTTGATAGATAAAAAGTAAATTTTTAATATACAAATATATATATATATATCAGACCAACATGAGGGACAAATGAGGAGGAATGAGGGACAGAGGGACATTGCTCCAAATCAGGGACAGTCCCTCGAAAATCAGGGACATTTGGGAGCTATGGAAACACAGTTATAAATGGACACAGTGAGTGATCGGTACGGATCACTGACTTAACATTCAGAATAGGAAGGGGCCGGTAAATCACACAGTTAGCAACCCATTCCCCACTCTCCGTCCTGACAGACAGCAGCCGGGGGGAACCTGGCAGAACTGTAGGGGACAGAGGGGGAGGGGCAGGAAAGAGCATAGTGGGGGCTGGAGAGCACACGGGAGGGGGGGCATGAGAGAGCACAGGGGGGCTGGAGAGCACACGGGAGGGGGGGAAAGAGAGAGCACAGGGGGGGCTGGAAAGTACATGGTAAGAGGGTGCAAGAGTGCACAGGGGGGCTGGAGAGCACACGGGAGGGGGGGCAAGAAAGAGCACAGGGGGGCAAGAGAGCACAGGGGGGTTTAGAGAGCACACGGGAGGGGGTCAAGAGAGAGCACAGGGGGGGCTGGAGAGAACACGGGAGGGGATGCAAGAGAGAGCACAGGGGGACTGGAGAGCACACGGAAGGGGGGCAAGAGAGAGCACAGGGGGGCTGGAGAGCACACGGGAGGGGGGGCAAGAGAGAGCACAGGGGGGCTGGAGAGCACACCGGAGGGGGTGCAAGAGAGAGCACAGGGGGGCTGGAGAGCACACGGGAGGGGGGCTGGAGAGCACACGGGAGGGGGGCAAGAGAGAACACAGGGGGGCTGGAGAGCACACGGGAGGGGGGGCAAGAGAGAGCACAGGGGGGCTGGAGAGCACACGGGAGGGGGGCTGGAGAGCACACGGGAGGGGGGCAAGAGAGAACACAGGGGGGCTGGAGAGCACACGGGAGGGGGGGCAAGAGAGAACACAGGGGGGCTGGAGAGCACATGGGAGGGGGGCAAGAGAGAACACAGGGGGCTGGAGAGCACACGGGAGGGGGGGCAAGAGAGAACACAGGGGGGCTGGAGAGCACATGGGAGGGGGGCAAGAGAGAACACAGGGGGCTGGAGAGCACACGGGAGGGGGGGCAAGAGAGAGAAGAGGTGGGCTGGAGAGCACACGGGAGGGAGGGGGTGCAAGAGAGAGCACAGGGGGGCTGGAGAGCACACGGGAGGTGGGGCAAGAGAAAGCACAAGGGGGCTGGAGAGCACACGGGAGGGGGGGCAAGAGAGAGCACAGGGGGGCTGGAGAGCACACCGGAGGGGGTGCAAGAGAGAGCACAGGGGGGCTGGAGAGCACACGGGAGGGGGGCTGGAGAGCACACGGGAGGGGGGGCAAGAGAGAACACAGGGGGGCTGGAGAGCACACGGGAGGGGGGGCAAGAGAGAGCACAGGGGGGCTGGAGAGCACACGGGAGGGGGGGCAAGAGAGAGCACAGGGGGGCTGGAGAGCATACATGGGGGGGCAGCAGAAAGAAGCTGGATAGACGGAGCAGGAGGAGGGTGGCTGCATATAGCTCAGCTCTGCACGGCGCATGCGCAATGACTTTCACATGTGCCGCACGCTCCCGAAGCTACTGCTACTCTGCAAGGGGCGGGGTGATTTTACCAATAAAGTACACGTCTTAGCGGGGCTGGCGGCCATCCAAGTTAAATGTGCCATCAAACACGCCCCGCTAAGACGTGTACTTTATTGGTAAAATCACCCCCGCCCCTTGCAGAGTAGCAGTAGCATCGGGAGCGTGCGGCACGTGTGATAGTCATTGCGCATGCGCCGTGCAGAGCCGACTCTCAGCTCTACATGTCCGGCTATTTTCGGAGACTCGGCGCCGCGCCTGCGCAGTACAAGGGGGTCCTTATCCGCCGGGCGGAACTTATTGGGCAGAACACCGGCCTTAAAGTGGAGGTTCAGCCTAAAACTAAAATCTGTGGGGCAGATCCTCAAAGAAATTACGCCGGAGTATCTCTTGATACGACGCGTAATTTCAAATTTTGCGCGTCGTATCTGTTTTGGTATCCACAAAAACAAAATACGACGGCATCTGGGTTAGATCCGACAGGTGTACGTCTTCGTACGCCGTCGGATCTTAAATGCAATTTTTCGGCGGCCGCTAGGTGGCGTTTCCGTCGTATTCCGCGTTGAGTATGCAAATGAGCTATTTCCGACGATCCGCGTACGAGCAGCCGTCGCATTTTTTTATGTCGTTTCCGTTCGGCTTTTTCCGGCGTATAGTTAAAGCTGCTATCTGGTGGCGTACTCAATGTTAAGTATGGCCGTCGTTCCCGCGTATAATTTTGAAAATTTTACGTAGTTCGCGTAAGTCTTCCGTGAATGGGGCTGGACGCCATTTACGTTCACGTCGAAAACAATGACGTCCTTGCGACGTCATTTGGAGCAATGCACCCTGGGAGTTTTTACGGACAGCGCATGCGCAGTTCGTTCGGCGCGGGGACGCGCTTCATTTAAATGAAACATGCCCCCTACCCGCCAAATTTGAATTCCGCGCCCTTACGCCGCGAGAGATACACTACGCGCAAATTCGTTGAGGATTCAAACCAAATCAAAGTAAGTTACAGCGGCGTAGCGTATCGTACATACGCTGCGCCCGGCGCAGATGTATGTGGATCTGCCCCCTGTAAATCTACTTGAAGCCGCAATCCAAGACTGACCTATCTAAGCCTTGTAATGAAGAAACTCCGGGAGGGAGGTGTTCTGTAATCCTGTCCTAGGGTGACAACGCCGCCTCCCCATAGACAGAGTACAGTGAGTGAACGGAAGGGTGTTACTGGCAGGATCACAAGGTGGAAGTACCGAAAAATCAGAAAACTAATGCAGCTGCCACATCTAAGGACATATGAGCTGCAATACATTACACGTCTGTTTTTGTTTTACGAATCGCTTTGACTTCTCCCGATTCCACACAATACAGGTACAATAAACACGGGTTCTATACTCTGGTCTCCTACCTCGCTTCCAGTCCACCACTTTTAAAGAAGCTCCTTGATTGGCTACATAGATGTGATCCGGCGTGGCGCAGAGAGCGTAGAGACCGCGCAGAGGGAGGGACAGACTGTCACAGGAGTGCAGGAGACTCAGCCAACCCGAGGAGGAGACTTTCCAAACCTTCAGATCGCCGTCTGAGGATCCGGAGTACAGCAATCCGGCGTGGAGCTGAAAAGGAACAAACACGATCTTTATGGCTGAAGTACAATCGGCTTATACAGGGGAACCTCGCTTTACGAGTAACGCGGGTCACGAGCGCTTTGAAAGACGAGCAACTTTTTCTTTAAATCCTGACTCGGTTCGCGAGTGTTGTCTGCAAATTTAGCAGGATTCAAGCCAATGGGGTGTGCAGTACCGCATTTGGCCAACGGTGTGGGGGCGCCGGTGACACTTGGAGCCGCTCGGAAACACTCAGTTCCTATGCCTTTCCGAGTTCAGTCGAGCTGTCTCTGAGTATTTCCGATTCTCTCCAGCGCCCCCCCCACTCACCTCTGGCCACATGCGGTATTGCATGCAATAGAAATCAATGCGGAACGAATTACCTTAGTTTCCATTGACTTCTATGGAGAAACTCGCTTTGATATGCAAGTGCTTTGGATTACAAGCATTCTCCTGGAAGGCATTATACTCGTAATGCGAGGTTCCTCTGTACTGTGTCTTCCCTGGTTCCTCCCTCCCCTCTCCCTCATCAACACGTCAGGGAAGTTTTTAATTCAAACATGTCTGCTTTCATTACATACCGCATTTCATTGATTGGTTCTCAGTGCTTTTCTATGTAATGCCTGTGTTTCACCAGATTTGGCGACCCGTCAGAATGTGTAACGGAAGTGACGCTCCGTCACCGCCATCTTGGTACACCCCACACTCCTCCATAGTAAGGATACACTGAGAAGGGGGAGAGCGGACATCTTGGTACACCCCACACTCCCCTTCTCAGTGTATCCTTACTATGGAGGAGTGTGGGGTGTACCAAGATGTCCGCTTTCCCCCTTCTAAGTGTATCCTTACTATGGAGGAGTGTGGGGTGTACCAAGATGTCTGCTTGCCCCTTCTCAGTGTATCCTTACTATGGAGGAGTGCGGGGTGTACCAAGATGTCTGCTTGCCCCTTCTCAGAGTATCCTTACTATGGAGGAGTGCGGGTGTACCAAGATGTCCGCTCTCCCCCTTCTCACTGTATCCTTACTATGGAGGAGTGCGGGGTGTACCAAGATGTCCGCTCTCCCCTTCTCAGTGTATCCTTACTATGGAGGAGTGTGGGGTGTACCAAGATGTCCGCTCTCCCCCTTCTCACTGTATCCTTACTATGGAGGAGTGCGGGGTGTACCAAGATGTCCGCTCTCCCCCTTCTCACTGTATCCTTACTATGGAGGAGTGCGGGGTGTACCAAGATGTCCGCTCTCCCCCTTCTCAGTGTATCCTTACTATGGAGCAGAGCGGGGTGTAGCAAGATGTCCGCTCTCCCCTTCTCACTGTATCCTTACTATGGAGGAGTGCGGGGTGTACCAAGATGTCCGCTCTCCCCCTTCTCACTGTATCCTTACTATGGAGGACTGCGGGGTGTACCAAGATGTCTGCTTGCCCCTTCTCAGTGTATCCTTACTATGGAGGAGTGCGGGGTGTACCAAGATGTCTGCTTGCCCCTTCTCAGAGTATCCTTACTATGGAGGAGTGCGGGGTGTACCAAGATGTCCGCTCCCCCCTTCTTACTGTATCCTTACTATGGAGGACTGCGGGGTGTACCAAGATGTCCGCTCTCCCCCTTCTCACTGTATCCTTACTATGGAGGAGTGCGGGGTGTACCAAGATGTCCGCTCTCCCCCTTCTCACTGTATCCTTACTATGGAGGAGTGCGGGGTGTACCAAGATGTCCGCTCTCCCCCCTTCTCACTGTATCCTTACTATGGAGGAGTGCGGGGTGTACCAAGATGTCCGCTCTCCCCCTTCTCACTGTATCCTTACTATGGAGGAGTGCGGGGTGTACCAAGATGTCCGCTCTCCCCCTTCTCAGTGTATCCTTACTATGGAGCAGAGCGGGGTGTAGCAAGATGTCCGCTCTCCCCTTCTCACTGTATCCTTACTATGGAGGAGTGCGGGGTGTACCAAGATGTCCGCTCTCCCCCTTCTCACTGTATCCTTACTATGGAGGAGTGCGGGGTGTACCAAGATGTCCACTCTCCCCTTCTCACTGTATCCTTACTATGGAGGAGTGCGGGGTGTACCAAGATGTCCGCTCTCCCCTTCTCACTGTATCCTTACTATGGAGGGGTGCGGGGTGTACCAAGATGTCCGCTCTCCCCTTCTCAGTGTATCCTTACTATGGAGGAGTGTGGGGTGTACCAAGATGTCCGCTCTCCCCCTTCTCAGTGTATCCTTACTATGGAGGAGTGCGGGGTGTACCAAGATGTCCGCTTTCCCCCTTCTAAGTGTATCCTTACTATGGAGGAGTGCGGGGTGTACCAAGATGTCCGCTCTCCCCCTTCTCACTGTATCCTTACTATGGAGGACTGCGGGGTGTACCAAGATGTCCGCTCTCCCCCTTCTCACTGTATCCTTACTATGGAGGAGTGCGGGGTGTACCAAGATGTCCGCTCTCCCCCTCTCAGTGTATCCTTACTATGGAGGAGTGCGGGGTGTACCAAGATGTCCGCTCTCCCCCTCTCAGTGTATCCTTACTATGGAGGAGTGCGGGGTGTACCAAGATGTCCGCTCTCCCCCCTTCTCACTGTATCCTTACTATGGAGGAGTGCGGGGTGTACCAAGATGTCCGCTTGCCCCCTTCTCAGTGTATCCTTACTATGGAGGAGTGCGGGGTGTACCAAGATGTCCGCTCTCCCCTTCTCACTGTATCCTTACTATGGAGGAGTGCGGGGTGTACCAAGATGTCCGCTCTCCCCTTCTCACTGTATCCTTACTATGGAGGAGTGCGGGGTGTACCAAGATGTCCGCTCTCCCCCTTCTCAGTGTATCCTTACTATGGAGGAGTGCGGGGTGTACCAAGATGTCCGCTCTCCCCCTTCTTACTGTATCCTTACTATGGAGGAGTGCGGGGTGTACCAAGATGTCTGCTTGCCCCTTCTCACTGTATCCTTACTATGGAGGAGTGCGGGGTGTACCAAGATGTCCGCTCCCCCCTTCTCACTGTATCCTTACTATGGAGGAGTGTGGGGTGTACCAAGATGTCTGCTTGCCCCTTCTCAGAGTATCCTTACTATGGAGGAGTGTGGGGTGTACCAAGATGTCCGCTCTCCCCTTCTCACTGTATCCTTACTATGGAGGAGTGAGGGGTGTACCAAGATGTCTGCTTGCCCCTTCTCAGAGTATCCTTACTATGGAGGAGTGCGGGGTGTACCAAGATGGTGGCGACAGAGTGTCACTTCCGTTACAAATTCTGACGGGTCGCCTAATCTGACGAAACACAAGCAGATTATAGCTTCCTGATAACATCACAGTGCCCTTCCTCAGTACTTTGCTTGGCTGTCCAGCCAGACAGTGGATGTGTCGGCTGATCGCTCAGGTCACCCGTTGGGACAGAGAGCCCAAGGGAGCCATGAAAAGAGGGGGGCAGGAGGGGAGGCCCCCTCCCACTGCTTGTAATAGCAACCGAGTAGCTTGTTAGGCATTCTGATTGCTATTACAAGAGAGATGACCACCGGTGTTCTGTCGAGAAGTGCCCCCTGTCAAATAGTGCCCGCGCATGCGCAGGACGGAGGCGCACTCCAGCCGATCAGCTGGAGTGACGTAAGCGCACATCTTAGGAGTAGGGTGACCACATTTCCAAACTACCATTCAGGGACACCCCCCTTCCCAAAAATCATCTTCTGCTGTAACGAATCACAGCACAGTAATTAGAGACAAGAGGCGGGGTTTATGAGGGCCCCATGAGTTGAGGGCCCCATGAGTTGAGGGCCCCATGATATGAGGGCCCCATGAGATGAGGGCCCCAGGTGGCGGCCTTGCCTAAAAAATCCTGAGCGCAACTCGCCACGATCCTGGGAAAAGGCCTGGTGAAAGGGCGCGAGTGGCGATCGACCTTGCAGCCTTTTCCGAGGATCGCGGCAATCTGGAATTCTTAGGCGCGGCCCCGCCTTCGGCCTAGTCCACTGTGATCCTGGGGAAAGGCCGTGGACTTGGCCGAAGCCGCGGCCTTGCCTAAAAAATCCTGCTCGCAACTCGCCACGATCCTGGGAAAAGGCCGCAAATCGATTTTTTTCCTAGCCCTACAATCAACAAGAAGAAATCATGTGCTGTAACCTCTAGCAACTAATCAGTGAGCCGTAATGTGTGCTGTAACCTCTAGCAACCAGTCAGTAAGTGGTAATGATACACTGTAACCTCTAGCAACCAGTCAGTAAGTGGTAATGATACACTGTAACCTCTAGCAACCAGTCAGTAAGTGGTAATGATACACTGTAACCTCTAGCAACCAGTCAGTAAGTGGTAATGATACACTGTAACCTCTAGCAACCAATCGCAATCACTGCCTGATCTGATACAGTAAACTGATTTTAAGTCTAGCTGATATTTATTGTATGTCTCGAAGAAGGTGGAGAGAGAAATTTTTGCCCAGACGGCCCTGAGCTGGAGGGCCGCAGGTTGAGGGCCCCATGAGATGAGGGCCCCATGAGATGAGGGCCGCAGGTTGAGGGCCCCAGGTTGAGGGCCCCATGAGATGAGGGCCCCATGAGATGAGGGCCCCATGAGTTGAGGGCCCCATGAGATGAGGGCCCCATGAGATGAGGGCCCCATGAGTTGAGGGCCCCATGAGATGAGGGCCCCATGAGATGAGGGCCCCATGAGTTGAGGGCCCCGTGAGATGAAGGCCCCGTGGGATGAGGGCCCCGTGGGATGAGGGCCCCATGGGATGAGGGCCCCATGAGTTGAGGGCCCCATGAGATGAAGGCCCCATGAGATGAAGGCCCCATGGGATGAAGGCCCCATGGGATGAGGGCCCCATGGGATGAGGGCCCCATGGGATGAGGGCCCCATGAGATGAAGGCCCCATGGGATGAGGGCCCCATGAGATGAAGGCCCCATGAGATGAGGGTCCCATGGGATGAGGGCCCCATGGGATGAGGGCCCCATGGGATGAGGGCCCCATGAGATGAAGGCCCCATGAGATGAAGGCCCCATGAGATGAAGGCCCCATGAGATGAGGGTCCCATGAGATGAGGGTCCCATGAGATGAGGGCCCCATGAGATGAGGGCCGCAGGTTGAGGGCCCCATGAGATGAGGGCCCCAGGTTGAGGGCCCCATGAGTTGAGGGCCCCATGAGTTGAGGGCCCCATGAGTTGAGGGCCCCATGAGTTGAGGGCCCCATGATATGAGGGCCCCATGATATGAGGGCCCCATGAGCTGGAGGGCCCCAGGTGGAGGGCCCCATGAGATGAGGGCCCCATGAGATGAGGGATCTTCTTACCTGCAAAGCTGTGACTTTCTCCTCATGTGCTCTCTCTGAACGAACGTTCTCCTGGGTTTCCAGGTCCCAGACATCGATCTTCCCGCCGTCTGCATTACAAGAATGACGTCAGTTTTCCACTCAGGAATGGATCAGAACATATTTGTGACTACCAATCCCCTCCCCCCCCCACACACAATATTTATAGAGAACCTGAAATCCTGAGAGAAGATTTCCTCCCGGAGTAATCCTAGGAAGTCCGTCTTCATTAAATTCATTTATGAATCCCAATTCAGATGAAATCACAAATCACACGTCTCCGGGGCAACAAACCAAAAGTCTTATTGGTCGGAATTTCCGACAACAAATGTTCGATGGGAGCTTGTTGTCGGAAATTCAGAACGTGTGTACACACTTCCAACGCACAAAAATCCTACGCATGCTCGGAATCATTGAACTTTTTGGCTCGTTGTAGTGTTGTACGTCACCGGCGTTCTTGGGGGGTCGGAATTTGGTGTGACCGTGTGTGTGCGCAACACAAGTTTGAGCCGAATTTTTTTTTTAATTTTTTTCATTCTTTATTAGATTTTTTATTTTTTCCATCATATTCATAAATATAAGACCTTCATATTATCTTTTCCAATTACTCCTATAATATAATCCTTTTAATGTCATACATTTAGGCTCCATGCCCACTGAAGCTGATAAAAGCGATAAAAAAACGCCAGTAGCTTTGCAGGGAGCATTTCAACGTTTTTTAGCGTTTTTCAGTGTAGCTTTTTTATTTTATTTTATTTTTTTTCTTTCTTGTTTTTTTTTTTCTCAATGGATAAAAAGAACGCGAAAAACACGCTGGCACCAGCGTTTTACGTTTTTTTTTTCGTTTTTCACGCCGAAAAACTGCACTTTGAACACAAATTTCGGGCGTTCAGAAAAAAGCCAATAAACTCCATAGCTCATTAACACTAAAAACCGCCCAGGTGTGCCCGGGCACATAGGCTAACATAGAGTTCAGTTTATGGGCTTTAACCACTTAAGCCCCGGACCAATATGCTGCCTAAAGACCCAAGGGGTTTTTACAGTTCGGGACTGCGTCGCTTTAACAGACAATTGCGCGGTCGTGCGACGTGGCTCCCAAACAAAATTGGCGTCCTTTTTTTCCCCACAAATAGAGCTTTCTTTTGGTGGTATTTGATGACCTCTGCGGTTTTTATTTTTTGCGTTATAAACAAAAATAGAGCGACAATTTTGAAAAAAATGCAATATTTTTTACTTTTTGCTATAATAAATATCCCCCAAAAACATATATAATTTTTTTTTTTCCTCAGTTTAGTCCGATACGTATTCTTATACCTATTTTTGGTAAAAAAAATCGCAATAAGCGTTTATCGGTTGGTTTGCGCACAATTTATAGCGTTTACAAAATAGAGGATAGTTTTATTGCATTTTTATTTTTTTTACTACTAATGGCGGCGATCAGCGATTTTTTTTCGTGACTGCGACATTACGGCGGACACTTCGGACAATTTTGACACATTTTTGGGACCATTGTCATTTTCACAGCAAAAAAGGCATTTAAATTGCATTCTTTATTGTGAAAATGACAATTGCAGTTTGGGAGTTAACCACAGGGGGCGCTGTAGGAGTTAGAGTTCACCTAGTGTGTGTTTACAACTGTAGGGGGGTGTGGCTGTAGGACTGACATCATCGATCGAGTCTCCCTATAAAAGGGATGACACGATTCAGTGTGCATGGAGCCTTATTCAAGTTCTTTTTGGATGCAGAGAGACTCACCGGATCCGGATATGATGAGTTTGGTGTCGGGGATATGAACGATGGCGGACACTGCGGAGAAGGTGTAGATGCTGAGCACAGGCTGACCTGGAGGGGTTCAAATAGAGGAAAAAACACATCAACAAGTCTGAAGAGATAAAAGAGCAGAAGGTGCCTCACATCTCCGACAGAATATAAAACACGAGACGCGCCGCGCATTATCATCACTAGACACCGCCATTGTCCCAATAAACCTTTATAAACCTCGTCCTGCGCGGCTATAATAAATCCCGACCACATATGAATACCGGAGTCCGTCTTCCACACATCTCCAGCTCTTGTCAAGTTTAGATTCGCTCCACTTTTTTGTTTTAAAAGTTAAAGAGGACAGCATTATTCAGAAAAAAAAAAAGGAGGTGTTGCTGCAATACTCACCATCAATCTAAAGTCAACCCCCCCCCCCATGGTAATGTCTTTTCGCCACTAGATGGAGCTAGTCTTCCATGCTAAATGACAGCCAGCATCATTTAACCTACTTCCTCTGAGCCCAAGATATCATGAACTCCCCCCTCCCCCCAGGGCATTATCATCCAGCAGCCCCTGGGCTCCAGAGGGGAGGAGGAAGGGCTTTTGTCATCACTGTTCCAACCAAAAGGTATAGATGTATTTTTTGTTTTAAGTGTTGGGGAGGAGGGTTAAAGTGTCATAAACCAAACTTGTCTACCGGGCAATCCCCCCCCCCCTCTAATTAGGCGGCCGCCTAAGGCCTCGCACTCACAGGGGCCTCGCGGCCGCCTAATTTGCGTGTGCTCGATCACTAATGTGGACTG
Organism: Rana temporaria; assembly: GCF_905171775.1. Lineage (NCBI taxonomy): Eukaryota > Metazoa > Chordata > Amphibia > Anura > Ranidae > Rana > Rana temporaria. The sequence goes on from NC_053496.1 coordinate 422,241, forward strand.
ACAAAATGGCTCCAGGGGCCATCTGTAAAAGGCGCCCCGGGCGGGCCGCAAGTCCATGTGGGGCCCTAAAGCAGCTGAGCTGCTCCTTCAGCCCGCGCCGCTCACCTGCCGGCTGCCTATTCGGGGTCAGGAGTCCGGCCAGGTGGTGGAAACTATCCAGCTGACTGTCTGTGAAGGGGAAGGAGGAGCTCCGGTGGATGGATCCCATCCCAGCGCCTTCTGCAGCCTGGCTGACCGCCCAGAGAGAGAACGTGAGCGCCCGGCCGTGCCGCCCTCCTGTGTGCCTGGATAGGAGGAGTCTAAATTTTGCCTAAGGCCTCACAAAGCTTAGAGCCGCCTCTGACCCCACCCTCTGACCCCGCCCTCTGACCCCGCCCGGTCCAATGTTCAGTTTCCAGCGCTGTCACACTTTAAATGACAATTACTCTGTCATTGTACACATAGGACATTTTTATCATTTGTGTCACACAAATAGAGCTTTCTTTTGGTGCTATTTAACCACTTAAGGACCAAGCCTGTTTTTCATACTCTGTGTTTGCAAGTTTTTTTTTGCTAGAAAATTACTTAGTACCCCCCAACATTATATATATATTTTTTCTAAAACCCTAGAGAATAAAATGGCGCTCATTGCAATACTTTTTGTCACACCGTATTTGCACAGCGGTCTTACAAGCGCACTCCCTCTCTCCTCCTCCTCCCACTCGACGCCCACTAACCATCTAAACACAATGGGGGACGGGATATTACATGTAGATTACTGGAAACTTCACCTTCCTGTTGTTCTAAGACACAGGCTGGAGACGCGTGACACAGCCTGTGTCTGGTAGAAATTCGCCCACGCCATTTTATTTCCACAAAAAAATAAACATTTGATTTAAAAAATATATTTGTATGACAATTTATTGATATGAAATATTTATTTTTCCTCTGTATTCCAAAGGCTGTTTTTTTTTTTGTGATCATGTGACCAGCAGACAGGCTGGGAAGGAGGGAGCCGAGTCATGTGACGGCTGGATATGGGGGAGAGCCGGGTCATGTGACGGCTGGATATGGGGGAGAGCGGGTCATGTGACGGCCGGATATGGGGGAGAGCCGGGTCATGTGACAGCTGGATATGGGGGAGAGCCGGGTCATGCGACGGCTGGATATGGGAGAGAGCCGGGTCATATGACGGCTGGATATGGGGGAGAGAGCCGGGTCATGCGACAGCTGGATATGGGAGAGAGCCGGGTCATGTGACAGCTGGATATGGGAGAGAGCCGGGTCATGCGACAGCTGGATATGGGAGAGAGCCGGGTCATGTGACGGCTGGATATGGGAGAGAGGCGGGTCATGTGACGGCTGGATATGGGGGAGAGCCGGGTCATGTGACAGCTGTATATGGGAGAGAGCCGGGTCATGTGACGGCTGGATATGGGGGAGAGCCGGGTCATGTGACAGCTGGATATGGGAGAGAGAGCCGGGTCATGCGACGGCTGGATATGAAAGAGAGCCGGGTCATGTGACGGCTGGATATGAGAGAGAGCCGGGTCATGTGACGGCTGGATATGGGAGAGAGCCGGGACATGTGACGGCTGGATATGGGGGAGAGCCGGGACATGTGACGGCTGGATATGAGAGAGAGAGCCGGGTCATGTGACGGCTGGATATGGGGGAGAGCCGGGTCATGTGACGGCTGGATATGGGGGAGAGAGCCGGGTCATGTGACAGCTGGATATGGGAGAGAGCCGGGTCATGTGACAGCTGGATATGGGGAAGAGCCGGGTCATGTGACAGCTGGATATGGGAGAGAGAGCCGGGTCATGTGACAGCTGGATATGGGGGAGAGCCGGGTCATGTGACGGCTGGATACGGGAGAGAGGCGGGTCATGTGACAGCTGGATATGGGGGGAGAGAGCTGGGTCATGTGACGGCTGGATATGGGGGAGAGCCGGGTCATGCGACGGCAGGATATGGGAGAGAGCCGGGTCATGTGACAGCTGGATATGGGAGAGAGAGCCGGGTCATGTGACAGCTGGATATGGGAGAGAGAGCCGGGTCATGTGACAGCTGGATATGGGAGAGAGAGCCGGGTCATGTGACGGCTGGATATGGGGGGAGAGAGCTGGGTCATGTGACGGCTGGATATGGGGGAGAGCCGGGTCATGCGACGGTTGGATATGGGAGAGAGCCGGGTCATGTGACGGCTGGATATGGGAGAGAGCCGGGTCATGCGACGGTTGGATATGGGAGAGAGCCGGGTCATGTGACGGCTGGATATGGGAGAGAGCCGGGTCATGCGACGGCTGGATATGGGAGAGAGCCGGGTCTTGTGACGGCTGGATATGGGAGAGAGGCGGGTCATGTGACGGCTGGATATGGGGGAGAGCCGGGTCATGTGACGGTTGGATATGGGAGAGAGCCGGGTCATGCGACGGCTGGATATGGGGGAGAGCCGGGTCATGTGACGGCTGGATATGGGGGAGAGCCGGGTCATGTGACGGTTGGATATGGGAGAGAGCCGGGTCATGCGACGGCTGGATATGGGAGAGAGCCGGTTCATGTGACAGCTGGATATGGGAGAGAGCCGGGTCATGTGACGGCTGGATATGAGAGAGAGAGCCGGGTCATGTGACGGCTGTATATGGGAGAGAGCCGGGTCATGTGACGGCTGGATATGGGAGAGAGCCGGGTCATGTGACGGCTGCATATGGGAGAGAGTCGGGTCATGTGACAGCTGGATATGGGGGAGATCCGGGTCATGTGACGGCTGCATATGGGAGAGAGCCGGGTCATGTGACGGCTGGATATGGGAGAGAGCCGGGTCATGCGACGGTTGGATATGGGAGAGAGCCGGGTCATGTGACAGCTGGATATGGGGGAGATCCGGGTCATGTGACGGCTGCATATGGGAGAGAGCCGGGTCATGTGACGGCTGGATATGGGAGAGAGCCGGGTCATGCGACGGTTGGATATGGGAGAGAGCCGGGTCATGTGACGGCTGGATATGGGAGAGAGAGCCGGGTCATGTGACAGCTGGATATGGGAGAGAGCCGAGTCATGTGACAGCTGGATATGGGAGAGAGAGCCGGGTCATGTGACAGCTGGATATGGGAGAGAGCCGGGTCATGTGACGGCTGGATATGGGAGAGAGCCGGGTCATGTGACGGCTGGATATGGGAGAGAGCCGGGTCATGTGACGGCTGGATATGGGAGAGAGCCGGGTCATGTGACGGCTGGATATGGGGGAGATCCGGGTCATGTGACGGCTGCATATGGGGGAGAGCCGGGTCATGTGATGGTTGGATATGGGAGAGAGCCGGGTCATGTGACGGCTGGATATGGGAGAGAGCCGGGTCATGTGACAGCTGGATATGGGAGAGAGCCGGGTCATGTGACGGCTGGATATGGGAGAGAGCCGGGTCATGTGACGGCTGGATATGGGAGAGAGCCGGGTCATGTGACGGCTGCATATGGGAGAGAGTCGGGTCATGTGACAGCTGGATATGGGGGAGATCCGGGTCATGTGACGGCTGCATATGGGAGAGAGCCGGGTCATGTGACGGCTGGATATGGGAGAGAGCCGGGTCATGCGACGGTTGGATATGGGAGAGAGCCGGGTCATGTGACAGCTGGATATGGGGGAGATCCGGGTCATGTGACGGCTGCATATGGGAGAGAGCCGGGTCATGTGACGGCTGGATATGGGAGAGAGCCGGGTCATGCGACGGTTGGATATGGGAGAGAGCCGGGTCATGTGACGGCTGGATATGGGAGAGAGCCGGGTCATGTGACGGCTGGATATGGGAGAGAGCCGGGTCATGTGACGGCTGGATATGGGAGAGAGCCGGGTCATGTGACGGCTGGATATGGGGGAGATCCGGGTCATGTGACGGCTGCATATGGGGGAGAGCCGGGTCATGTGATGGTTGGATATGGGAGAGAGCCGGGTCATGTGACGGCTGGATATGGGAGAGAGCCGGGTCATGTGACAGCTGGATATGGGAGAGAGCCGGGTCATGTGACGGCTGGATATGGGAGAGAGCCGGGTCATGTGACGGCTGGATATGGGAGAGAGCCGGGTCATGCGACGGTTGGATATGGGAGAGAGCCGGGTCATGTGACGGCTGGATATGGGAGAGAGCCGGGTCATGTGACGGCTGCATATGGGAGTCGGGTTATGTGACAGCTGGATATGGGAGAGAGCCGGGTCATGTGACGGCTGCATATGGGAGAGAGTCGGGTCATGTGACGGCTGGATATGGGAGAGAGAGCCGGGTCATGTGACGGCTGGATATGGGGGAGAGCAGGGTCATGTGACAGCTGGATATGGGGGAGATCCGGGTCATGTGACGGCTGGATATGGGAGAGAGCCGGGTCATGTGACGGCTGGATATGAGAGAGAGCCGGGTCATGTGACGGCTGGATATGAGAGAGAGCTGAGTCATGTGACGGCTGGATATGGGAGAGAGCCGGGTCATGTGACGGCTGGATATGGGAGAGAGCTGAGTCATGTGACGGCTGGATATGGGAGAGAGCCGGGTCATGTGACGGCTGGATATGGGAGAGAGCCGGGTCATGTGATGGCTGGATATGGGAGAGAGCCGGGTCATGTGACGGTTGGATATGGGAGAGAGTCGGGTCATGTGACAGCTGGATATGGGGGAGATCCGGGTCATGTGACGGCTGGATATGGGAAAGAGCCGGGTCATGTGACGGCTGGATATGGGAGAGAGAGCCGGGTCATGTGACGGCTGGATATGGGGGAGAGCAGGGTCATGTGACAGCTGGATATGGGGGAGATCCGGGTCATGTGACGGCTGGATATGGGAGAGAGCCGGGTCATGTGACGGCTGGATATGGGAGAGAGCCGGGTCATGTGACGGCTGGATATGGGAGAGAGCCGGGTCATGTGATGGCTGGATATGAGAGAGAGCCCTCCTCCGTCTCTTACCTGAGATCAGACTCCAGACTTTGATACTGCAGTCCGCTGATCCGCTGCAGACGAAGTGTTCATATGGAGGGAAGAGACTGGAGTCTGAAAGGCAAAAATATGACAAAAAAATAGAATTAAGACAAACATATTGGGAGGGGGGGGGGAGATTTACTAAAACTGGAGAGTGAAAAATCTGGTGCAGCTCTGCATGGGAGCCAATCAGCTTCTTCTTATAACCGGTTCACGCAGATATACTGCGGCACAATCCCGTACATATACGGCTTTGCCCATGAGAGCCACTGGAGGGCGCACGTGCCCCCTGCACGGTGGGGAACCCGATGCGCGTGGCCGGCGCGATCGCGTGCACGAGCACGGGGGCGGGTTTGTGTGTGTAAACCCCTGAGGAGAGAAGGACAGATCCTGTCTAGAAAACACAATCTGTCATCTCCTATAGTGAGTCCCCCCCCCCCCAGTTAGAACACACAATAGGGAACACCGTTAACCCCATTGATCGCCCCCTAGTGGTTAACCCCTTCCCTGACACTTATACAGTAATCAGGGCATATTTATAGCACCGATCTCTGTGTAAAAAGAATCTGACCTGTCCGCCACAACGTCGCAATACGGCAGAAAAAAAAAAACACACAGATCGCCGCCATTACTAGTATTAAAAAAAAAAAAAGCCATATAAAACGCCATAAAAACTGTCCCCTATTTTGTAGACGCTATAACTTTTGCACAAACCAATCCATAAACGCTTATTGCGATTTTTTTTTTAACCAAAAAAATGTAGAAGAATACGTATCACCCTAAACTGAGGAAAAAAAATGTTTTTTATTTTTTTTTAAATTGGGAATATCAATCACAGATCTGCAGATTGAAAAGGAAAGGGAATTTTTATTAAAGTGGAATTCCACCCAAAAATAAAAACTTCCGCTGATCCGGGTCCCCCCCCCTCCCCCCCGCTTCCGGTGTCACATTTGGCACCTTTCATGGGGGAGCAGACACTCGTCTAATACCGGTATTTGCCCCCACTTTCTGTGAAAGATCTCCGCAGTATCCACGTCGATCTATACCATGTCCTGCCCCTCCTCCATTCCCCCGCTGTCTTCTGGGAGACACACGGGTCCCAGAAGAAAACAAAAACAGGAAACGGATTGGCTACAATGTAAAGCTGCACTGGACATACAATGAGAGAAAATACCGATCGTCTCCCCTGCAGATCGTTACATAGAAATGAATATAATTTCTCTCATAGGTGTATTTTATATGATAGAGACAGAATATCAACCAAAACTCCAGAGAGATCACATGATACAAATGTTATACATGGAGGAAAATAAGTATTTGACCTCCCGACCAACAATAATTCTCCCCCCACAGACTGAATACAGGGGGCGCTCATGTGGTGTATATATGGGGTATATAGAGAGTGTATAGAGTATATATGGTATATAGAGAGTGTATATAGTATATATGGGGTGTATAGAGGGTGTATATAGTATATATGGGGTATATAGAGAGTGTATATAGTATATATGGGGTGTATAGAGAGTGTATAGAGTATATATGGGGTATATAGAGAGTGTATATAGTATATATGGGGTGTATAGAGAGTGTATATAGTATATATAGAGTATATAGAGAGTGTATATAGTATATATGGGGTATATAGAGAGTGTATAGAGTATATATGGTATATAGAGAGTGTATATAGTATATATGGGGTGTATAGAGGGTGTATATAGTATATTTGGGGTATATAGAGAGTGTATATAGTATATATGGGGTGTATAGAGAGTGTATAGAGTATATATGGGGTATATAGAGAGTGTATATAGTATATATGGGGTATATAGAGAGTGTATATAGTATATATGGGGTATATAGAGAGTGTATATAGTATATATGGGGTATATAGAGAGTGTATATAGTATATATGGGGTGTATAGAGAGTGTATATAGTATATATGGGGTATATAGAGAGTGTATATAGTATATATGGGGTATATAGAGAGTGTATATAGTATATATGGGGTATATAGAGAGTGTATATAGTATATATGGGGTATATAGAGAGTGTATATAGTATATATGGGGTGTATAGAGAGTGTATATAGTATATATGGGGTGTATAGAGAGTGTATATAGTATATATGGGGTGTATAGAGAGTGTATATAGTATATTTGGGGTATATAGAGAGTGTATATAGTATATATGGGGTATATAGAGGGTGTATATACCGTATTTTCCGGCGTATAAGACGACTTTTTGGATGCAAAAAAATGCATCCAAAGTCGGGGGTCGTCTTATACGCCGGGTACGGTCTCCGTGCAGCTGCGATCGTCATAATTTCAAAGCTGCGCGCCGTATTCTCAGCACGTCCTCGCTGTCCTGTGATTGGCGGAACAGAAATCTTCCCAGCAGCGCCTCTGTTCTGTTTTCCGCCTATCACGGATGCCTTCTCATCCTCGGACGAGATGAGAAGGCATCCGTGATTGGCGGACCATAGAACAGAGGCGCTACTGGGAAAATGTGTGTTCTGCCAATCACAGGACACGCTGAGAAGACGGCGCGCGGCTTTGAAATCATGGACGCTCGCAGCAGACGGAGACTGTCACCGGCCTGCAAAACGTGAGTGATGGCACAGTGGGGGGGAAAGTGGGGGCATGCAATGTGATGGCACTGTGGGGGAATGCAATGTAATGGCACAGTGGGGGCATGTAATGGCACAGTGGGGGCATGTAATGGCACAGTGGGGGCATGTAATGGCACAGTGGGGGCATGTAATGGCACAGTGGGGGCATGTAATGGCACAGTGGGGGCATGTAATGGCACAGTGGGGGCATGTAATGGCACAGTGGGGGCATGTAATGGCACAGTGGGGGCATGTAATGGCACAGTGGGGGCATGTAATGGCACAGTGGGGGCATGTAATGGCACAGTGGGGGCATGTAATGGCACAGTGGGGCTTGAAAAAAAGGGGGTAGTCTTATACAGTGAGTATATCCCAAAACCAAAAATTTTCCTGGAAAATTAGGGGGTCGTCTTATATGCCGGAAAAGTATATATGGGGGGTATATAGAGAGTGTATATAGTATATATGGGGTATATAGAGAGTGTATATAGTATATTTGGGGTATATAGAGAGTGTATATAGTATATATAGAGTATATAGAGAGTGTATATAGTATATTTGGGGTATATAGAGAGTGTATATAGTATATATGGAGTATATAGAGAGTGTATATAGTATATTTGGGGTATATAGAGAGTGTATATAGTATATATGGAGTATATAGAGAGTGTATATAGTATATATGGGGTATATAGAGAGTGTATATAGTATATTTGGGGTATATAGAGAGTGTATATAGTATATATAGAGTATATAGAGAGTGTATATAGTATATATGGGGTATATAGAGAGTGTATATAGTATATTTGGGGTATATAGAGAGTGTATATAGTATATATAGAGTATATAGAGAGTGTATATAGTATATATGGGGTATATAGAGAGTGTATATAGTATATATAGAGTATATAGAGAGTGTATATAGTATATATGGGGTATATAGAGAGTGTATATAGTATATTTGGGGTATATAGAGAGTGTATATAGTATATATAGAGTATATAGAGAGTGTATATAGTATATATGGGGTATATAGAGAGTGTATATAGTATATATAGAGTATATAGAGGGTGTATATAGTATATTTGGGGTATATAGAGAGTGTATATAGTATATATAGAGTATATAGAGAGTGTATATAGTATATATGGGGTATATAGAGAGTGTATATAGTATATTTGGGGTATATAGAGAGTGTATATAGTATATATAGAGTATATAGAGAGTGTATATAGTATATATGGGGTATATAGAGAGTGTATATAGTATATTTGGGGTATATAGAGAGTGTATATAGTATATATGGGGTATATAGAGAGTGTATATAGTATATATAGAGTATATAGAGGGTGTATATAGTATATATGGGGTATATAGAGAGTGTATATAGTATATTTGGGGTATATAGAGAGTGTATATAGTATATTTGGGGTATATAGAGAGTGTATATAGTATATATAGAGTATATAGAGAGTGTATATAGTATATTTGGGGTATATAGAGAGTGTATATAGTATATATAGAGTATATAGAGAGTGTATATAGTATATTTGGGGTATATAGAGAGTGTATATAGTATATATGGAGTATATAGAGAGTGTATATAGTATATATGGGGTATATAGAGGGTGTATATAGTATATATGGGGGGTATATAGAGAGTGTATATAGTATATTTGGGGTATATAGAGAGTGTATATAGTATATATAGAGTATATAGAGAGTGTATATAGTATATTTGGGGTATATAGCGAGTGTATATAGTATATATGGAGTATATAGAGAGTGTATATAGTATATTTGGGGTATATAGAGAGTGTATATAGTATATATAGAGTATATAGAGAGTGTATATAGTATATATGGGGTATATAGAGAGTGTATATAGTATATATAGAGTATATAGAGGGTGTATATAGTATATTTGGGGTATATAGAGAGTGTATATAGTATATATAGAGTATATAGAGAGTGTATATAGTATATATGGGGTATATAGAGAGTGTATATAGTATATTTGGGGTATATAGAGAGTGTATATAGTATATATAGAGTATATAGAGAGTGTATATAGTATATATGGGGTATATAGAGAGTGTATATAGTATATTTGGGGTATATAGAGAGTGTATATAGTATATATGGGGTATATAGAGAGTGTATATAGTATATATAGAGTATATAGAGGGTGTATATAGTATATATGGGGTATATAGAGAGTGTATATAGTATATTTGGGGTATATAGAGAGTGTATATAGTATATTTGGGGTATATAGAGAGTGTATATAGTATATATAGAGTATATAGAGAGTGTATATAGTATATATGGGGTATATAGAGGGTGTATATAGTATATATGGGGGGTATATAGAGGGTGTATATAGTATATATGGGGGGTATATAGAGTGCCCCCCCATTGTATCAGTTCTGTCACAGGAATGACATCATACAAGATGGCGTCTCCATTACACGGCTTTCACTTACTTTGCTGCGCTTCCCCCGGTGAGACGGAAGCCAGGCATGTGACCGCTCCTGTGTGCCCGCACAGCGTCCTGACCTCAGAGGCGGAGAAGAGGTCCCAAACACGTACCGAGGTATCCCAACTGTCACAAGATAAAGGAGAAGAGGGACATGGTGAGCGTGGAGTATACCGTCACGGAGAGGAGTATACCGTCATGGAGAGGAATGTACCGTCATGGAGAGGAATGTACCGTCACGGAGAGGAGTATACCGTCACGGAGAGGAGTATACCGCCATGGAGAGGAGTATACCGTCACGGAGAGGAGTATACCGTCATGGAGAGGAATATACCGTCATGGAGAGGAGTATACAGTCATGGAGAGGAATGTACCGTCACGGAGAGGAGTGTACCGTCATGGAGAGGAATATACCGTCACGGAGAGGAGTGTACCGTCACGGAGAGGAGTATACCGCCATGGAGAGGAGTATACCGTCATGGAGAGGAGTATACCGTCACGGAGAGGAGTATACCGTCACGGAGAGGAGTGTACCGTCATGGAGAGGAATATACCGTCATGGAGAGGAGTATACCGTCACGGAGAGGAGTATACCGCCATGGAGAGGAGTATACCGTCACGGAGAGGAGTATACCGCCATGGAGAGGAGTATACCGTCACGGAGAGGAGTGTACCGTCATGGAGAGGAGTATACCGTCACAGAGAGGAGTATACCGTCATGGAGAGGAGTATACCGTCATGGAGAGGAGTATACCGTCACGGAGAGGAGTATACCGTCACGGAGAGGAGTATACCGTCACGGAGAGGAGTATACCGTCATGGAGAGGAGTGTACCGTCACGGAGAGGAGTATACCGTCACGGAGAGGAGTATACCGTCACGGAGAGGAGTATACCGTCATGGAGAGGAGTGTACCGTCACGGAGAGGAGTATACCGTCAGGGAGAGGAGTGTACCGTCACGGAGAGGAGTGTACCGTCATGGAGAGGAGTATACCGTCATGGAGAGGAGTGTACCGTCATGGAGAGGAGTGTACCGTCATGGAGAGGAGTATACCGTCATGGAGAGGAGTATACCGTCATGCTGATGAGTGTACCGTCATGCTGAGGAGTATATCGTCATGGAGAGGAGTGTACCGTCATGGAGAGGAGTGTACCGTCATGCTGAGGAGTGTACCGTCATGCTGAGGAGTATACCGTCACGGAGAGGAGTATACCGTCACGGAGAGGAGTATACCGCCATGGAGAGGAGTATACCGTCATGGAGAGGAGTATACCCCCATGGAGAGGAGTATACCCCCATGGAGAGGAGTATACCGTCATGGAGAGGAGTATACCGTCACGGAGAGGAGTATACCGCCATGGAGAGGAGTATACCGTCATGGAGAGGAGTATACCCCCATGGAGAGGAGTATACCCCCATGGAGAGGAGTATACCGTCATGGAGAGGAGTATACCGTCATGGAGAGGAGTATACCGTCATGGAGAGGAATATACCGTCATGGAGAGGAGTATACAGTCATGGAGAGGAATGTGTGAAGGATGTCAGTGTAAATCTCCCTGCTTGGTTCATGTGTCACAAGCTATTGACATGTTAATGACCCTTCCTCAGCCAGCTCCCTAGTTCAAATGGTAATTGATTTATTGTGTGTGGGAAGGAGACCGGCCTTACTGTTTACAATGATTAGATAAGGGGCTCATGTTAATTATTCTGATTGCTTCATTGTGGTCAGGCTGTTACACCTAGTAATTAACTCCGCTGATGTCTTTATCTAAAGAAACATGTCTGCATGGTCGGCTCCGACTTGTCTCCTATAATCTGTATGGGAAACCCCACTGTGTGAGGGGGGCGTTCCTAACAGGCTGTAACCACATATAAGCTGAGTTTTTGTGTCAAAGTGTCTTGTTCCAGCAGTAAGCTTGTCTCATGTGTGGCTTTCTGGGCGATTCCAGGGATATCCCTCCTCGTGGAATATTGGGGTGATTGTCGTTATGGGAAGAAGGGAACGTTGACGGGGATATCATACCGATACCGTCACAATTGGTTGGTAGCAGTGGGATTTTTCCCTTCTATTCCCCTTCACACCCGGATTCCAAGCAGACACTGGAAGAACTACTGGAAGTTCGTGGAAGGATCGCTAGCAACAAAACCAAGCGGGTCATCATAGCAGAATTAATGGAGCTAGACCAGGAGGACGGGATTGCAGCAACGCCAGCAGTACAAGAGATGGAGACACCAGTGATTCAGGAGGAGGAATCGCCAGCCAACAAGCTAATGAGAGAGAAGCTAGCGTGGTTCGGCCCGAACCCAACGCCAGATGTGGTTCTGAAAGTGATGGACCTGTTAGCGGAGGAGGCTAAAGAAATAAGGGACGCAGAACTCCAGAAGGCTAAAGAAATAAGGGACGCAGAGCTACAGTTAAAACTGGCAGCAGTCCAACAAGCAGCCGCACCTTCTCCAAACAGTGAGTACAGCACAGCAGACGCAAGGAAGATTCCGTTTAGCGCTTTTAAAGCTTTTGATGAAAAGGACTGTGAAATTGATAACTACCTGGCGGACTTTGAGCGACAATGTAACCTGCACCGAATTGCTAGAAGAGAGTGGGTTGCAATATTGTCAGGCAAACTGTCAGGCAAAGCTTCTGATGCTTTCCGGACCGTGCCAGATCAGGATATCCATAGCTACGCCCGGGTTAAAGAAGCGCTCCTGGCTCGTTATGCAGTAACCCCAGAGTCCCACCGACAGAAGTTCAGGGACTCACGCAAAACCACGAAAGACTCTTACGCAGAATGGGCATGCCAGCTGTCCCTGTCGGCCTCTAACTGGGTTAACAGCAGCCAGGCCACCACCGCAGAGGACATTTTGCAACTAATGCTCCTGGAGCAATTTTACAATCACATCCAGACGGACGTCAAAGATTGGGTGAGAGATCGCAGGCCCATGACTCTACCAGAGGCCGCGAAGTTGGCGGATGAATATGCGGATACTCGCAAGACAAACCAGGTCACACCCCGGGTACAACCTCCACAACCAACGGCGCCCTCACACCCACCAGCCGCTAGATACCAACCGCCTAACAGACCGATGACATCTAGCCCTCGCTACCCACGCCAGGAGGACAACGAACAACGCTGCTTCCGGTGCAAACAGTTGGGTCACTTCAAGCAGAATTGCCCCATGAACGACAACACCAGGTCAAATTGGTCTCAACCTGGGTACCGCCCACCAGCAGCAGCCCATTGTGTAGACTCGGCTTGGGATCTCCAGGAGCTGGGTCCGGAAGAACCATTGGGCACCCCTTACGAAGCCCTCATGGTACAATCTGTTATTACGGACAACAGGGAACACCATTGTCAGCTGGTCATGGGCGACCGCCATGAGCCGGAGGGGCCTTGGAGGGAGCTGGGCAGAAAGAGGCACCGCCAGCTACCCTCCAAGAAGAAGAGGTCCTGGAAGTCATATAACCAGCGGACCTGGGAGGAGAAGAAGCGACTGGAGGAGATGGAATCGCAGCGGGCGCCCCAGATGCGGGCCGAGATGTTCGCCAAGGGCCCACCGGTGGCCCCTTACACCACCACCCAGTTCCTGATGATGAAGGACCACGTGGAGAGCCTGCAGGACATGAGCAAGCAGGATCTGATCCGTGAGTACATAGAGCTGGAGGAGTGCATAAGCCGCATGGAGGAGGAGAACAACCACCTGAGGTCACAGCGGGCTGACCCCCCCAGGCTCCATGAACTGGAGATGGAGCTGGAGAAGCTCAAAGAGGAGAACCAGCGGCTGCGGAGGGAGCAGGGGGTGGCTGACCTTATGGGGCTCTGAGTCCCCTCTCCCCCCCCCCCCGGACTCTGAGCACCAGTGCTACAGCATTTCAACAAATATAACTTTTTCTTTTTATGAATCTCCTGTGATTGTCACTTCAGAGCCATAACCTGCCCCCTCCCATAGCGGGACACCTAGACGGCGGCGCACAGACCCATTCGCTGTCTTCACACTGACTTCTGGTGACTTTGCAGATCGCACAAAGACTTGGGGACTGACCGGCGTGTGATCTGACGACCCGGTAGCATACCTGAGTCGGAAGCAGTTACCAATGGAGGTCAGTCACGCCAAACGGAGTTAACCTCGGACTAAAAGCTCTGAACCCGTCAACCCTACTGGACCAGGGAAGGTCCAACCGGGTTTGCCGGAGCAGGGAGAAAAAGGGGGGCCATTGTGAAGGATGTCAGTGTAAATCTCCCTGCTTGGTTCATGTGTCACAAGCTATTGACATGTTAATGACCCTTCCTCAGCCAGCTCCCTAGTTCAAATGGTAATTGATTTATTGTGTGTGGGAAGGAGACCGGCCTTACTGTTTACAATGATTAGATAAGGGGCTCATGTTAATTATTCTGATTGCTTCATTGTGGTCAGGCTGTTACACCTAGTAATTAACTCCGCTGATGTCTTTATCTAAAGAAACATGTCTGCATGGTCGGCTCCGACTTGTCTCCTATAATCTGTATGGGAAACCCCACTGTGTGAGGGGGGCGTTCCTAACAGGCTGTAACCACATATAAGCTGAGTTTTTGTGTCAATAAAGTGTCTTGTTCCAGCAGTAAGCTTGTCTCATGTGTGGCTTTCTGGGCGATTCCAGGGATATCCCTCCTCGTGGAATATTGGGGTGATTGTCGTTATGGGAAGAAGGGAACGTTGACGGGGATATCATACCGATACCGTCACAGAATGTACCGTCACGGAGAGGAGTATACCGTCATGGAGAGGAGTATACCGTCATGGAGAGGAGTATACCCCCATGGAGAGGAGTATACCCCCATGGAGAGGAGTATACCGTCATGGAGAGGAGTATACCGTCACGGAGAGGAGTATACCGCCATGGAGAGGAGTATACCGTCACGGAGAGGAGTATACCGTCATGGAGAGGAGTATACCGTCACGGAGAGGAGTATACCGTCACGGAGAGGAGTATACCGTCATGGAGAGGAGTGTACCGTCACGGAGAGGAGTATACCGTCAGGGAGAGGAGTGTACCGTCACGGAGAGGAGTGTACCGTCATGGAGAGGAGTATACCGTCATGGAGAGGAGTGTACCGTCATGGAGAGGAGTGTACCGTCATGGAGAGGAGTATACCGTCATGGAGAGGAGTATACCGTCATGCTGAGGAGTGTACCGTCATGCTGAGGAGTATATCGTCATGGAGAGGAGTGTACCGTCATGGAGAGGAGTGTACCGTCATGGAGAGGAATATACCGTCATGGAGAGGAGTATACCGTCACGGAGAGGAGTATACCGTCATGGAGAGGAGTATATCGTCATGGAGAGGAATATACCGTCACGGAGAGGAGTATACCGTCATGGAGAGGAATATACCGTCATGGAGAGGAGTGTACCATCACGGAGAGGAGTATACCGTCATGGAGAGGAGTATACCGTCATGGAGAGGAGTATACCGTCACGGAGAGGAGTATACCATCATGGAGAGGAGTATACCGTCATGGAGAGGAGTGTACCGTCATGGAGAGGAGTGTACCGTCATGGAGAGGAGTATACCGTCATGGAGAGGAGTATACCGTCATGGAGAGGAGTATACCGTCATGGAGAGGAGTATACCGTCATGGAGAGGAGTATACCGTCATGGAGAGGAGTATACCGTCATGGAGAGGAGTATACCGTCATGGAGAGGAGTATACCGTCATGGAGAGGAGTATACCGTCACGGAGAGGAGTATACCGCCACGGAGAGGAGTATACCGTCATGGAGAGGAGTATACCGTCATGGAGAGGAGTATACCGTCATGGAGAGGAGTATACCGACACTCACAGCCCCAACGATGCGGCTGCCCGGAGGCTCGCTCCTCTCCCCAGCACCGTCATAGTAACTGTGGGCACCCGGCCGTGGCAGCTTATGGCTTCACACGCGAGTCGGCACTGCGCTCTCCTATTGGCCAGCCGATTTTCTGGGACCCGAGTTGTGTCCCAGAAGATGGCTGGCAGGGAGGGGCCGGTGTTCTGTCAGATAAGGTGACCTGTCAGAATTGGTAACGGAAGTGAAGTCCCGTCGCCACCATCTTGCTACACCCCGCACTCCACTACAGTAATGATACACTGAGAAGGGGGCAAGCGGACATCTTGGTACACCCGCCGGAGATTTGCATGCCACACTTATGCTTAATAGGAAGGTTATGTGCTTAAATACAGGATTTGGAGATCCGACGGACTGTTTACATGTTAAGATTCAGAAGCCGCAGCAAACCTGCCGACCTCACCAATGTGACAGAACACCTCCGATTATAAAATTCAACATGGAAACTGTGCGTCGGATCTCCTAATCTTTAAGCACATAAGATCCGTTTTGTGTTAAAAAAAACTGTGAAATGCAAAACTCTGGCGGGTGTACCAAGATGTCCGCTTGTCCCCCTTCTCAGAGTAACATTACTGTGGAGGAGTGCGGGGTGTAGCAAGATGGCGGCGACGGAACGTCACTTCCGTTACAAATTGTGCCCGGTCGCCTAATCTGGCGGAACACCGCCTAGGGCGAGAGCAGGAGTCGCCTAGGCGGCCGAAGAAAAGGAAGCAGGAATCGGGACAGGAAGTCCCATTAAAAAGGGTCACCCCCCCTCTTCTCAGTGTAACATTACTGTGGTGGAGCGCGGGGTGTAGCAAGATGTCCGCTTGTCCCCCTTCTCAGTGTAACATTACTGTGGAGGAGCGCGGGGTGTAGCAAGATGGCGGCGACGGAACGTCACCTCCGTTACAAATTCTGACGGGTCGCCTAATCTGACGGAACACCGCCCAGGGCGAGAGCAGGAGTCGCCTAGGCGGCCGAAGAAAAGGAAGCAGGAAGCGGGACAGGAAGTCCCATTAAAAAGGGTGCACCCCCCCCCCCCCCCCGGCAGCAGCCATCGGCACCTGCTGCTGTCAAACACAACCAGTCAGCCAATGAGGAGAGAGAGGGGGAGGGGCCAAGCCACACTCTGTGTGTCCATTTCCCAAAAGCACAGCTCAGGAACAAGCCTGCTCGAGTACCCCTGTAACCAGAAGCTTGTTATTGGGGGCACTCGGCAGGGGGGAGGGGCCAGGACCGCCTGCGGGGGACTCAAAAAGAAGAGGATTGGGGGGCTGCTCTGTGCAAAACAATTACACAGAGCAGGCGAGTAGAACGTGTTTGGTATTTAAAGAAAGAACGAAATGACAGCCTTTAGAATTACTTGCCAACATTTTATTACCGGGGTCTCCAAACTTTCTATAACAAAGGGCCGGTTTACTCTCCTTCAGACTATAGGGGGGCGGACTGCCTTTGGAAGTATAAATTGTCCTGAACTCAGCGAGGCTGCAGATGGGCACAGCGAGGCTGCAGATGGGCACAGCGAGGCTGCAGATGGGCACAGCGAGGCTACAGATGGGCACAGCGAGGCTACAGATGGGCACAGCGAGGCTGCAGATGGGCACAGCGAGGCTACAGATGGGCTCAGCGAGGCTACAGATGGGCACAGCAAAGCAGCGGATGGGCACAGCGAGGCTGCAGATGGGCACATCGAGGCTACAGATGGGCACAGCGAGGCTACAGATGGGCACAGTGAGGCTACAGATGGGCACAGTGAGGCTACAGATGGGCACAGCGAGGCTGCAGATGGGCACAGCAAAGCAGCGGATGGGCACAGCGAGGCTACAGATGGGCACAGCAAAGCTGCAGATGGGCACAGCGAGGCTACAGATGGGCTCAGCGAGGCTACAGATGGGCACAGCGAGGATGCAGATGGGCACAGCGAGGATGCAGATGGGCACAGCGAGGCTGCAGATGGGCACAGCGAGTATATATACGGTATATAAAAATAGCAACATTTTATTTCAACGTTTGTTAAAAAAAGCGTTTACAAGTGACATCATCATACAGTATCCATGCGATTATGGAAGAAATGCTCTCTACATGTTTCACCAAATAATGGCTTCTTCAGGAGACTGACAGCTACTGCCTGTATAATCACTGAATATCAGGAGATGGACAATGGTGGTTCATATGTCGGGGGAGGGTCTCAAGGCGATATACAGAGAAACCCATAGAGGAAGATATCAAGATTCCAAAAAAAAGACAATGTATCAAATGCTGATCAGAGAAAGTTTCTATTCTCAGTTGTAAATAGAAGTTCTCACTGTGATGTCACCAAGATGGTAAACCTCCCATGTAGTACATCTGGGTGTGGTGAAGAATGGAACGTCCTCTCTCTCCTACAACGAGCCGCCACTTATATTTGCAACTGAGAATAGAAACTTAGTAAATCCCCTTGGATCGCTTCTCATTCCTCTCGCTTTCCTCTGATTAGCATTTGATACATTGTCTTTTTTTGGGGGGAATCTTGATATCTTCCTCTATGGGTTTCTCTGTATGAGACCCTCCCCCGACATATGAACCACCATTGTCCATCTCCTGATATTCAGTGATTATACAGGCAGTAGCTGTCAGTCTCCTGAAGAAGCCATTATTTGGTGAAACATGTAGAGAGCATTTCTTCCATAATCGCATGGATACTGAATGATGATGTCACTTGTAAACGCTGCTTTTAAAACAAACGTTGAATTTAGCTATTTTTATATAGGTTTTATTGGTGAATAACATGCACTTTTTCACCCTGAAAATCGGTGAAAATCGTGTATGCATTTTATACGCCGAGCGTTCAGATTTTGGGGGGGGGGGGGGGGGATGCTGTCAGATTACATACATTGAGAATCTCCTGATTACTCAGCAGGCCTCTGTAATAGGAAGTGCCGTCTCCTGGGCTGGTATTGGACCAATGTTCTGTCTATCATAGAAGCCGGCCCAGGAGGCGGGACTTTGTAGTACAGAGGCCGCCGAGTAAACAGGAGATTCTGGCTGTATGTGATCTGTAGGCGCTCGTCCCTCCCCCTCCCTGTCCCCTCCGAGGTAGCAGGAAGGGGAGGCTGCATTAACGGCACTTGTGAGGCTGCAGATGGGCATTGATCAAGCTGCATTGGGGCAATGGCGAGGCTGCATCTGCAGATGGGCATTGATCAAGCTGCATCGGTGCAATGGGGAGGCTGCATTGATGGCACTTGTAAGGCTGCAGATGGGCATTGATCAGACTGCATTGAGGCACTTGTGAGGCTGCAGATGGGCATTGATCAGACTGCATTGAGGCACTTGTGAGGCTGCAGATGGGCATTGATCAGACTGCATTGAGGCACTTGTGAGGCTGCAGATGGGCATTGAATAAGCTGCATTGGTGGCAATGGCGAGGCTGCATCTGCAGATGGGCATTGATCAAGCTGCATTGGTGGCACTTGTGAGGCTGCAGATGGGCATTGATTAAGCTGCATTGATGGCAATGGCGAGGCTGCATCTGCTGATGGGCATTGATCAAGCTGCATTGGTGGCAATGGCGAGGCTGCATCTGCAGATGGGCATTGATCAAGCTGCATTGGTGGTAATAGTGAGGCTGCATTGATGGCACTTGTGAGGCTGTAGGTGGACATTGATCAAGCTGCACTGGGGCAATGGTGAGGTTGCAGATGGGCACTGATCAAGCTGCATTGGTCGCAATGGCGAGGCTGCAGATGGGCATTGATAAAGCTGCACTGGTGGCAATAGTGAGGCTGCAGATGGGTATTGGTGGCAATAGTGAGGCTGCAGATGGGTATTGGTGGCAATGGTGAGGCTGCAGATGGGTATTGGTGGCAATTGTGAGGCTGCAGATGGGCATTGGTCAGGCTGCATTGGTGGCAATAGTGAGGCTGCAAATGGGTATTGGTGGCAATGGTGAGGCTGCAGATGGGCATTGAGCAAGCTACAATAGTGGCAATAGTGAGGATGCAGATGGGCATTGAGCAAGCTACAATAGTGGCAATAGTGAGGCTGCAGATAGGCATTGATCAGGCTGCATTGATGGCAATGGTGAGGCTGCAGATGGGCATTGGTGGCAATGGTGAGGCTGCAGGTGGGCACTGCTCAAGCTGCACTGGTGGCAATGGTGAGGCTGCAGGTGGGCATTGATCAAGCTGCACTGGAGGCAATGGTGAGGCTGCAGATGGGCATTGGTCAGGCTGCATTGGTGGCAATGGTGAGGCTGCAGATGGGCACTGATCAAGCTGCACTGGAGGCAATGGTGAGGCTGCAGATGGGCACTGATCAGGCTGCATTGGTGGCAATGGTGAGGCTGCAGATGGGCACTGATGACAATGGTGAGGCTGCAGATGGGCACTGATCAGGCTGCATTGACAGACACTTACCGTTATTTTGCTTCACGGTTCCTTATTTAAAATTTACGTATTTTTTCCTGAATCTTCCCTCTCTAAGTGAAGGTGTTATAATCTGATAAATATGGTAATTTGTCTGATTGGCACCTAAACAATCCATTTCTTTTCCTTTCCTATGAATATTCCGGACATGTGGGGGGGGCGGGGCTGACGACTCTCTGACACCCAGGAAATGATTTCTATAAATCAGGCGCTTGTCTCACCTTCCAGAGACGATGGATCGGTGGTGGATGAGGACAGACGTCACAAGATCGCTGTGCCCTTCCAGGCTGTGAACGAGGAACTGGGAGTCCTGCAGGGGGGAGCGATCTGTGGGGGAAACGTGACAGAATTAGGAGGATAACCCCCATCACCCCCCCCCCCCCAGGCATTGCAGTGAGTGGAGTGTTATTAGAGCACAACGTGGACGACACCGACAGAGAGGAAAGAAGAATCTGTAATTGTGATAGAAAGAAAATACCAACAAGAGTCACACCCCCCCCCCCCGCAGTGAGAAACAATCACATGACAAACCGCTGAAGTGTCACATCCCCCGACATGAGAATTCAGAGTCACCCACTGACAAAGTGACAGGTTCTCTTTACAGCTCTGACCCCCTCCCCCCATTGATCTTCCCTTTTACTACACGAGCCTGTCCCTATACTACACTAGCCTGTCCATATACTACACTAGCCTGTCCATATACTACACTAGCCTGTCCCTATACTACACTAGCCTGTCCCTATACTACACTAGCCTGTCCATATACTACACTAGCCTGTCCTTATACTACACTAGCCTGTCCCTATACTACACTAGCCTGTCCATATACTACACTAGCCTGTCCCTATACTACACTAGCCTGTCCCTATACTACACTAGCCTGTCCATATACTACACTAGCCTGTCCCTACACTACACTAGCCTGTCCCTACACTACACTAGCCTGTCCCTATACTACACTAGCCTGTCCGTATACTACACTAGCCTGTCCCTATACTACACTAGCCTGTCCCTATACTACACGAGCCTGTCCATATACTACACTAGCCTGTCCCTATACTACACTAGCCTGTCCCTATACTACACTAGCCTGTCCGTATACTACACTAGCCTGTCCCTATACTACACTAGCCTGTCCATATACTACACTAGCCTGTCCCTATACTACACTAGCCTGTCCCTATACTACACTAGCCTGTCCCTATACTACACTAGCCTGTCCCTATACTACACTAGCCTGTCCCTATACTACACTAGCCTGTCCCTATACTACACTAGCCTGTCCCTATACTACACTAGCCTGTCCCTATACTACACTAGCCTGTCCGGATACTACACTAGCCTGTCCGTATACTACACTAGCCTGTCCCTATACTACACTAGCCTGTCCCTATACTACACTA
Organism: Rana temporaria; assembly: GCF_905171775.1. Classification (NCBI taxonomy): domain Eukaryota; kingdom Metazoa; phylum Chordata; class Amphibia; order Anura; family Ranidae; genus Rana; species Rana temporaria. The sequence goes on from NC_053496.1 coordinate 443,926, forward strand.
GCCTGTCCCTATACTACACTAGCCTGTCCGGATACTACACTAGCCTGTCCCTATACTACACTAGCCTGTCCCTATACTACACTAGCCTGTCCCTATACTACACTAGCCTGTCCCTATACTACACTAGCCTGTCCCTATACTACACTAGCCTGTCCGGATACTACACTAGCCTGTCCCTATACTACACTAGCCTGTCCCTATACTACACTAGCCTGTCCCTATACTACACTAGCCTGTCCCTATACTACACTAGCCTGTCCGTATACTACACTAGCCTGTCCCTATACTACACTAGCCTGTCCATATACTACACTAGCCTGTCCATATACTACACTAGCCTGTCCCTACACTACACTAGCCTGTCCATATACTACACTAGCCTGTCCATATACTACACTAGCCTGTCCCTACACTACACTAGCCTGTCCCTACACTACACTAGCCTGTCCCTATACTACACTAGCCTGTCCGTATACTACACTAGCCTGTCCGTATACTACACTAGCCTGTCCCTATACTACACTAGCCTGTCCGTATACTACACTAGCCTGTCCCTATACTACACTAGCCTGTCCCTATACTACACTAGCCTGTCCCTATACTACACTAGCCTGTCCCTATACTACACTAGCCTGTCCCTATACTACACTAGCCTGTCCCTATACTACACTAGCCTGTCCGTATACTACACTAGCCTGTCCCTATACTACACTAGCCTGTCCGTATACTACACTAGCCTGTCCCTATACTACACTAGCCTGTCCCTATACTACACTAGCCTGTCCCTATACTACACTAGCCTGTCCCTATACTACACTAGCCTGTCCCTATACTACACTAGCCTGTCCCTATACTACACTAGCCTGTCCCTATACTACACTAGCCTGTCCCTATACTACACTAGCCTGTCCCTATACTACACTAGCCTGTCCGTATACTACACTAGCCTGTCCCTATACTACACTAGCCTGTCCGTATACTACACTAGCCTGTCCGTATACTACACTAGCCTGTCCCTATACTACACAAGCCTGTCCCTATACTACACTAGCCTGTCCCTATACTACACTAGCCTGTCCCTATACTACACTAGCCTGTCCCTATACTACACTAGCCTGTCCATATACTACACTAGCCTGTCCATATACTACACTAGCCTGTCCATATACTACACTAGCCTGTCCATATACTACACTAGCCTGTCCCTATACTACACTAGCCTGTCCTTATACTACACTAGCCTGTCCCTATACTACACTAGCCTGTCCCTATACTACACTAGCCTGTCCATATACTACACTAGCCTGTCCCTATACTACACTAGCCTGTCCCTATACTACACTAGCCTGTCCCTATACTACACTAGCCTGTCCCTATACTACACTAGCCTGTCCGTATACTACACTAGCCTGTCCATATACTACACTAGCCTGTCCATATACTACACTAGCCTGTCCCTATACTACAAGAGCCTGTCCCTATACTACACTAGCCTGTCCCTATACTACACTAGCCTGTCCCTATACTACACTAGCCTGTCCGTATACTACACTAGCCTGTCCCTATACTACACTAGCCTGTCCCTATACTACACTAGCCTGTCCCTATACTACACTAGCCTGTCCCTATACTACACTAGCCTGTCCCTATACTACACTAGCCTGTCCCTATACTACACTAGCCTGTCCGTATACTACACTAGCCTGTCCCTATACTACACTAGCCTGTCCCTATACTACACTAGCCTGTCCCTATACTACACTAGCCTGTCCCTATACTACACTAGCCTGTCCGTATACTACACTAGCCTGTCCCTATACTACACTAGCCTGTCCCTATACTACACTAGCCTGTCCCTATTCTACACTAGCCTGTCCCTATACTACACTAGCCTGTCCCTATACTACACTAGCCTGTCCCTATACTACACTAGCCTGTCCCTATACTACACTAGCCTGTCCGTATACTACACTAGCCTGTCCCTATACTACACTAGCCTGTCCGTATACTACACTAGCCTGTCCCTATACTACACTAGCCTGTCCCTATACTACACTAGCCTGTCCATATACTACACTAGCCTGTCCCTATACTACACTAGCCTGTCCCTATACTACACTAGCCTGTCCCTATACTACACTAGCCTGTCCCTATACTACACTAGCCTGTCCCTATACTACACTAGCCTGTCCCTATACTACACTAGCCTGTCCCTATACTACACTAGCCTGTCCGTATACTACACTAGCCTGTCCCTATACTACACTAGCCTGTCCGTATACTACACTAGCCTGTCCGTATACTACACTAGCCTGTCCCTATACTACACAAGCCTGTCCCTATACTACACTAGCCTGTCCCTATACTACACTAGCCTGTCCCTATACTACACTAGCCTGTCCCTATACTACACTAGCCTGTCCATATACTACACTAGCCTGTCCATATACTACACTAGCCTGTCCATATACTACACTAGCCTGTCCATATACTACACTAGCCTGTCCCTATACTACACTAGCCTGTCCTTATACTACACTAGCCTGTCCCTATACTACACTAGCCTGTCCCTATACTACACTAGCCTGTCCATATACTACACTAGCCTGTCCCTATACTACACTAGCCTGTCCCTATACTACACTAGCCTGTCCGTATACTACACTAGCCTGTCCGTATACTACACTAGCCTGTCCATATACTACACTAGCCTGTCCCTATACTACAAGAGCCTGTCCCTATACTACACTAGCCTGTCCCTATACTACACTAGCCTGTCCCTATACTACACTAGCCTGTCCCTATACTACACTAGCCTGTCCCTATACTACACTAGCCTGTCCCTATACTACACTAGCCTGTCCCTATACTACACTAGCCTGTCCCTATACTACACTAGCCTGTCCCTATACTACACTAGCCTGTCCCTATACTACACTAGCCTGTCCGTATACTACACTAGCCTGTCCCTATACTACACTAGCCTGTCCCTATACTACACTAGCCTGTCCCTATACTACACTAGCCTGTCCCTATACTACACTAGCCTGTCCCTATACTACACTAGCCTGTCCCTATACTACACTAGCCTGTCCCTATACTACACTAGCCTGTCCCTATACTACACTAGCCTGTCCGTATACTACACTAGCCTGTCCGTATACTACACTAGTCTGTCCGTATACTACACTAGCCTGTCCATATACTACACTAGCCTGTCCCTATACTACACTAGCCTGTCCCATATACTACACTAGCCTGTCCATATACTACACTAGCCTGTCCCTATACTACACTAGCCTGTCCCTATACTACACTAGCCTGTCCATATACTACACTAGCCTGTCCCTATACTACACTAGCCTGTCCCATATACTACACTAGCCTGTCCCTATACTACACTAGCCTGTCCCTATACTACACTAGCCTGTCCCTATACTACACTAGCCTGTCCCATATACTACACTAGCCTGTCCCTATACTACACTAGCCTGTCCGTATACTACACTAGCCTGTCCCTATACTACACTAGCCTGCCCGTATACTACACTAGCCTGTCCGTATACTACACTAGCCTGTCCCTATACTACACTAGCCTGTCCGTATACTACACTAGCCTGTCCGTATACTACACTAGCCTGTCCATATACTACACTAGCCTGTCCGTATACTACACTAGCCTGTCTATATACTACACTAGCCTGTCCCTATACTACACTAGCCTGTCCCTATACTACACTAGCCTGTCCGTATACTACACTAGCCTGTCCCTGCCCCGATCCTCCTCTTCTGGGGTTTCCCACAGCGGCTCCTCCCCACATTAGTTAACCCCCTCTGGGAAGCTCTCTCCCCGAGGCGGTTACCTTACAGGCGTGCTCCTGTGTCATACAATCGGCGTCCATAGCCGCCAAGTGTATGACTCAGCCCTGCCCCCCCCGGTCATTGGATTTGATTGACAGCAGCGGAAGCCAATGGCTGTGCAGCTATCAATCTATCCAATGAAGAGCCGAGAAGCTGTGGGGAGAGCGACGCGGGATCGCGCCCACTGAAATTTGGGGCTCAGGTAAAAAAAACGGGGGGGGGTGACACTCCATGCACACTGGAAAGGAAGATTAGTGGAGTCTAGCACTGGAATGTGTTCCGGTTCTAGGCTCCACTGCCCGCCGCGGTACTCGGGACGGATTCCGGGGACAGCGCGTCTCGGCCCCGATTCCGGGGGACAGCGCGACTCGGCACGCATTCCGGGGGACAGCGCGACTCGGCACGCATTCCGGGGGACAGCGCGACTCGGCACGCATTCCGGGGGACAGCGCGACTCGGCACGCATTCCGGGGGACAGCGCGACTCGGCACGCATTCCGGGGGACAGCGCGACTCGGCACGCATTCCGGGGGACAGCGCGACTCGGCACGCATTCCGGGGGACAGCGCGACTCGGCACGCATTCCGGGGGACAGCGCGACTCGGCACGCATTCCGGGGGACAGCGCGACTCGGCCCCGATACGGGGGACAGCGGGACTCGGCCCCGATTCTGGGGACAGCGGGACTCGGCCCCGATTCCGGGGACAGCGGGACTCGGCCCCGATTCCGGGGACAGCGGGACTCGGCCCCGATACCGGGGACAGCGGGACTCGGCCCCGATACCGGGGACAGCGGGACTCGGCACGCATTCCGGGGACAGCGGGACTCGGCACGCATTCCGGGGACAGCGGGACTCGGCGCCCATTCCGGGGACAGCGGGACTCGGCACGCATTCCGGGGACAGCGGGACTCGAGACGAATGCTTCGGCGCCCCCACCTCTGCAGCGCCCGGGTGTGGAGCACCCCGCGCACCCGCCTAGGATGGGTCCTGCTGCAAGGTGTTTTTTCACCTCAATGCATTAAAGTGAAAAGACACAAAAGTTTGGAACCCCTTCTAGTCTTCCCCTCCAGCCGTCCTTTATAGGAATATTTCCGCTGTAATAAATATTGTATCTTCCTGGAATAAAATGTTTAGATCTCCATAGAATGCACATTTATCAGGAACATAATAATAATATTTATCAGAGGCTCCGAATCTCGGACTCCCGTCTCACCTCGTCCCTTCAGTTTTACTTTTGGCGTGGGCGGAGCCGTTGTCATTTTGGGAGGGGTCTTGGGAGGGGTGCGCTTCTTCAATGGAGGATCCGGGAGTGAGGAGGACTCCGAGCTGTGAGGACAAAAAGGAGAAAACACAAGGCGAGTCCCATAAAAGTCATCATCAATGTTGTGCACAGCGTATGAAGACGTCCAATCAGAATTCATCGTTTCCTGGTCTCACTTTGGAAATAACAGAAATCTTATAGGTTGCTGATCATTTAGCTCTGCCCATCATGGCTGCACTTAGTACCGTATATACTCAGTATAAGCCGAGGCACCGAATATTACCACAGGAAAAAATGGGAAAACTGATTGACTCGAGTATAAGCCTGGGGTGGGAAATGCAGCAGCTACTACAAGTGGAAAAGAAAGTCAACAATGCCCATCTGCAGCCTCACTGTGCCCATCTGTCTCATTAGTGCCCATCTTCAGTCTCACTGTGCCCATCTGTCTCCTCAGTGCCCATCTGCAGTCGCACTGTGCCCATCTGTCTCATTAGTGCCCATCTGCAGCCTCACTGTGCCCATCTGTCTCATTAGTGCCCATCTGCAGTCTCACTGTGCCCATCTGTCTCATTAGTGCCCATCTGCGGCCTCGCTGTGCCCATCTGTCTCATTAGTGCCCATCTGCAGCCTCCCTGTGCCCATCTGTCTCATTAGTGCACATCTGCAGCCTCACTGTGCCCATCTGTCTCATTAGTGCCCATCTGCAGTCTCATTGTGCCCATCTGTCTCAGTGCCCATCTGCGGCCTCGCTGTGCCCATCTGTCTCATTAGTGCCCATCTGCAGCCTCACTGTGCCCATCTGTCTCATTGGTGCCCATCTGCGGCCTCACTGTGCCCATCTGTCTCATTAGTGCCCATCTGCAGGTAAGCCTTAGTCTAGGACCTTGAACCTAGAACCAGTTAGTATTGGATTGGACTTCCATGGTAATCACTTTCATATAAAAATGGATTTCAGCTTTACTATAAGAATAGAGTGGAAGGAGGTCCCCCCTCTCGGGGTCACTGCGATAATTTCCGGCTGCTCTGGGATTGATATCCGACATCAACAAGAAAACATTCACATCACACCTGCCATGTTCCCTGCTCTCGGCCTCCTCGGGTTCTACTTTCAGATTCTCCGACAATATTTCTTCCACACGTCTGCGAAGTTCCACCTTGAGAGATACCTGGAGATTCACACAGGAGAGGAGAGAGAATGGATTGTGGGGATCTCTCTATAAACATCACAAATACAACCAATCACAACCCCCCCTTACACAGCGATATGTCACTCACCTGTACCCCACCTCCAGCACAAATACAACCAATCACAACCCCTAACACAGCGATATGTCACTCACCTGTACCCCACCTCCAGCACAAATACAACCAATCACAACCCCTAACACAGCGATATGTCACTCACCTGTACCCCACCTCCAGCACAAATACAACCAATCACAACCCCCCCTTACACAGCGATATGTCACTCACCTGTACCCCACCTCCAGCACAAATACAACCAATCACAACCCCCCCTTACACAGCCATATGTCACTCACCTGTATCCCACCTCCAGCACAAATACAACCAATCACAACCCCCCCTTACACAGCGATATGTCACTCACCTGTACCCCACCTCCAGCACAAATACAACCAATCACAACCCCCCCTTACACAGCGATAGGTCACTCACCTGTATCCCACCTCCAGCACAAATACAACCAATCACAACCCCCCCCTTACACAGCGATATGTCACTCACCTGTACCCCACCTCCAGCACAAATACAACCAATCACAACCCCCCCTTACACAGCCATATGTCACTCACCTGTATCCCACCTCCAGCACAAATACAACCAATCACAACCCCCCCTTACACAGCGATATGTCACTCACCTGTACCCCACCTCCAGCACAAATACAACCAATCACAACCCCTAACACAGCGATATGTCACTCACCTGTATCCCACCTCCAGCACAAATACAACCAATCACAACCCCCCCTTACACAGCGATATGTCACTCACCTGTATCCCACCTCCAGCACAAATACAACCAATCACAACCCCTTACACAGCGATATGTCACTCACCTGTATCCCACCTCCAGCACAAATACAACCAATCACAACCCCCCCCAACACAGCGATATGTCACTCACCTGTATCCCACCTCCAGCACAAATACAACCAATCACAACCCCCCCTTACACAGCGATATGTCACTCACCTGTATCCCACCTCCAGCACAAATACAACCAATCACAACCCCTTACACAGCGATATGTCACTCACCTGTATCCCACCTCCAGCACAAATACAACCAATCACAACCCCCCCTTACACAGCGATATGTCACTCACCTGTACCCCACCTCCAGCACAAATACAACCAATCACAACCCCCCCTTACACAGCGATATGTCACTCACCTGTATCCCACCTCCAGCACAAATACAACCAATCACAACCCCCCCTTACACAGCGATAGGTCACTCACCTGTATCCCACCTCCAGCACAAATACAACCAATCACAACCCCCCCTTACACAGCGATATGTCACTCACCTGTATCCCACCTCCAGCACAAATACAACCAATCACAACCCCCCCTTACACAGCCATATGTCACTCACCTGTATCCCACCTCCAGCACAAATACAACCAATCACAACCCCCCCTTACACAGCGATATGTCACTCACCTGTACCCCACCTCCAGCACAAATACAACCAATCACAACCCCCAACACAGCGATATGTCACTCACCTGTATCCCACCTCCAGCACAAATACAACCAATCACAACCCCTTACACAGCGATATGTCACTCACCTGTATCCCACCTCCAGCACAAATACAACCAATCACAAACCCCTAACACAGCGATATGTCACTCACCTGTATCCCACCTCCAGCACAAATACAACCAATCACAACCCCTTACACAGCGATATGTCACTCACCTGTATCCCACCTCCAGCACAAATACAACCAATCACAAACCCCTAACACAGCGATATGTCACTCACCTGTACCCCACCTCCAGCACAAATACAACCAATCACAACCCCTAACACAGCGATATGTCACTCACCTGTATCCCACCTCCAGCACAAATACAACCAATCACAACCCCCCTTACACAGCCATATGTCACTCACCTGTATCCCACCTCCAGCACAAATACAACCAATCACAACCCCTTACACAGCGATATGTCACTCACCTGTATCCCACCTCCAGCACAAATACAACCAATCACAACCCCTTACACAGCGATATGTCACTCACCTGTATCCCACCTCCAGCACAAATACAACCAATCACAAACCCCTAACACAGCGATATGTCACTCACCTGTACCCCACCTCCAGCACAAATACAACCAATCACAACCCCCCTTACACAGCGATATGTCACTCACCTGTATCCCACCTCCAGCACAAATACAACCAATCACAACCCCTTACACAGCGATATGTCACTCACCTGTATCCCACCTCCAGCACAAATACAACCAATCACAACCCCTAACACAGCGATATGTCACTCACCTGTATCCCACCTCCAGCACAAATACAACCAATCACAACCCCCCTTACACAGCGATATGTCACTCACCTGTATCCCACCTCCAGCACAAATACAACCAATCACAACCCCTAACACAGCGATATGTCACTCACCTGTATCCCACCTCCAGCACAAATACAACCAATCACAACCCCCCTTACACAGCCATATGTCACTCACCTGTATCCCACCTCCAGCACAAATACAACCAATCACAACCCCTTACACAGCGATATGTCACTCACCTGTATCCCACCTCCAGCACAAATACAACCAATCACAACCCCCCCTTACACAGCGATATGTCACTCACCTGTATCCCACCTCCAGCACAAATACAACCAATCACAACCCCTTACACAGCGATATGTCACTCACCTGTATCCCACCTCCAGCACAAATACAACCAATCACAACCCCCCCTTACACAGCGATATGTCACTCACCTGTACCCCACCTCCAGCACAAATACAACCAATCACAACCCCTAACACAGCGATATGTCACTCACCTGTATCCCACCTCCAGCACAAATACAACCAATCACAACCCCCCTTACACAGCCATATGTCACTCACCTGTATCCCACCTCCAGCACAAATACAACCAATCACAACCCCTTACACAGCGATATGTCACTCACCTGTATCCCACCTCCAGCACAAATACAACCAATCACAACCCCTTACACAGCGATATGTCACTCACCTGTATCCCACCTCCAGCACAAATACAACCAATCACAAACCCCTAACACAGCGATATGTCACTCACCTGTACCCCACCTCCAGCACAAATACAACCAATCACAACCCCCCTTACACAGCGATATGTCACTCACCTGTATCCCACCTCCAGCACAAATACAACCAATCACAACCCCTTACACAGCGATATGTCACTCACCTGTATCCCACCTCCAGCACAAATACAACCAATCACAACCCCTAACACAGCGATATGTCACTCACCTGTATCCCACCTCCAGCACAAATACAACCAATCACAACCCCCCTTACACAGCGATATGTCACTCACCTGTATCCCACCTCCAGCACAAATACAACCAATCACAACCCCTAACACAGCGATATGTCACTCACCTGTATCCCACCTCCAGCACAAATACAACCAATCACAACCCCCCTTACACAGCCATATGTCACTCACCTGTATCCCACCTCCAGCACAAATACAACCAATCACAACCCCTTACACAGCGATATGTCACTCACCTGTATCCCACCTCCAGCACAAATACAACCAATCACAACCCCCCCTTACACAGCGATATGTCACTCACCTGTATCCCACCTCCAGCACAAATACAACCAATCACAACCCCTTACACAGCGATATGTCACTCACCTGTATCCCACCTCCAGCACAAATACAACCAATCACAAACCCCTAACACAGCGATATGTCACTCACCTGTACCCCACCTCCAGCACAAATACAACCAATCACAACCCCTTACACAGTGATATGTCACTCACCTGTACCCCACCTGCAGCACAAATACAACCAATCACAACCCCTTACACAGTGATATGTCACTCACCTGTACCCCACCTCCAGCACAAATACAACCAATCACAACCCCTAACACAGCGATATGTCACTCACCTGTATCCCACCTCCAGCACAAATACAACCAATCACAACCCCTTACACAGCGATATGTCACTCACCTGTATCCCACCTCCAGCACAAATACAACCAATCACAACCCCCCCTTACACAGCGATATGTCACTCACCTGTATCCCACCTCCAGCACAAATACAACCAATCACAACCCCCTAACACAGCGATATGTCACTCACCTGTATCCCACCTCCAGCACAAATACAACCAATCACAACCCCTTACACAGCGATATGTCACTCACCTGTACCCCACCTCCAGCACAAATACAACCAATCACAACCCCCCCTTACACAGCGATATGTCACTCACCTGTATCCCACCTCCAGCACAAATACAACCCCCCCTTACACAGCGATATGTAGGAAACAAAACTAATACACGGCTACAAACCAATCAAAAGCTGCATTTTGTAACTGGCCAGATGTAGACGGGGGGGGGGGGGATATGACAGCAGTGCTGGGTCCATCATATATTCTGGGCTGATGTCATTCAGGGCACAGACTGGTCTTCTCCGGTAAGATCCCACCTCCAGCACACAGACTGGTCTTCTCTAGTATGATCCCACCTCCAGCACACAGACTGGTCTTCTCTAGTATGATCCCACCTCCAGCACACAGACTGGTCTTCTACAGTAAGATCCCACCTCCAGAACACAGACTGGTCTTCTACAGTAAGATCCCACCTCCAGCACACAGACTGGTCTTCTACAGTAAGATCCCACCTCCAGCACACAGACTGGTCTTCTCTAGTAAGATCCCACCTCCAGAACACAGACTGGTCTTCTACAGTAAGATCCCACCTCCAGCACACAGACTGGTCTTCTCCAGTAAGATCCCACCTCCAGCACACAGACTGGTCTTCTCCAGTAAGATCCCACCTCCAGCACACAGACTGGTCTTCTACAGTAAGATCCCACCTCCAGCACACAGACTGGTCTTCTCTGGTAAGATCCCACCTCCAGCACACAGACTGGTCTTCTGTAGTAAGATCCCACCTCCAGCACACAGACTGGTCTTCTGTAGTAAGATCCCACCTCCAGCACACAGACTGGTCTTCTCTAGTAAGATCCCACCTCCAGAACACAGACTGGTCTTCTCTAGTATGATCCAACCTCCAGCACACAGACTGGTCTTCTGTAGTAAGATCCCACCTCCAGCACACAGACTGGTCTTCTCCGGTAAGATCCCACCTCCAGCACACAGACTGGTCTTCTCCGGTAAGATCCCACCTCCAGCACACAGACTGGTCTTCTCTAGTATGATCCCACCTCCAGCACACAGACTGGTCTTCTACAGTAAGATCCCACCTCCAGCACACAGACTGGTCTTCTCTAGTATGATCCCACCTCCAGCACACAGACTGGTCTTCTCCGGTAAGATCCCACCTCCAGCACACAGACTGGTCTTCTCCGGGAAGATCCCACCTCCAGCACACAGACTGGTCTTCTACGGTAATATCCCACCTCCAGCACACAGACTGGTCTTCTCTAGTATGATCCCACCTCCAGCACACAGACTGGTCTTCTCTAGTAAGATCCCACCTCCAGCACACAGACTGGTCTTCTCTAGTAAGATCCCACCTCCAGCACACAGACTGGTCTTCTCTGGTAAGATCCCACCTCCAGCACACAGACTGGTCTTCTCTGGTAATATCCCACCTCCAGCACACAGACTGGTCTTCTCTAGAAAGATCCCACCTCCAGCACACAGACTGGTCTTCTCCGGTAAGATCCCTCCTCCAGCACACAGACTGGTCTTCTCTAGTAAGATCCCACCTCCAGAACACAGACTGGTCTTCTACAGTAAGATCCCACCTCCAGCACACAGACTGGTCTTCTCTAGTATGATCCCACCTCCAGCACACAGACTGGTCTTCTCCGGTAAGATCCCACCTCCAGCACACAGACTGGTCTTCTCCGGTAAGATCCCACCTCCAGCACACAGACTGGTCTTCTCTAGTATGATCCCACCTCCAGCACACAGACTGGTCTTCTCTAGTAAGATCCCACCTCCAGCACACAGACTGGTCTTCTACAGTAAGATCCCACCTCCAGCACACAGACTGGTCTTCTCTAGTAAGATCCCACCTCCAGCACACAGACTGGTCTTCTCTGGTAAGATCCCACCTCCAGCACACAGACTGGTCTTCTCCGGTAATATCCCACCTCCAGAACACAGACTGGTCTTCTCCAGTATGATCCCACCTCCAGCACACAGACTGGTCTTCTCTAGTATGATCCCACCTCCAGCACACAGACTGGTCTTCTCTAGTAAGATCCCACCTCCAGAACACAGACTGGTCTTCTACAGTATGATCCCACCTCCAGCACACAGACTGGTCTTCTCCAGTATGATCCCACCTCCAGAACACAGACTGGTCTTCTCTAGTAAGATCCCACCTCCAGCACACAGACTGGTCTTCTCTACTAAGATCCCACCTCCAGCACACAGACTGGTCTTCTCCAGTATGATCCCACCTCCAGAACACAAACTGGTCTTCTACAGTAAGATCCCACCTCCAGCACACAGACTGGTCTTCTCTAGTATGATCCCACCTCCAGCACACAGACTGGTCTTCTCTAGTAAGATCCCACCTCCAGAACACAGACTGGTCTTCTACAGTATGATCCCACCTCCAGCACACAGACTGGTCTTCTCCAGTATGATCCCACCTCCAGCACACAGACTGGTCTTCTCCAGTATGATCCCACCTCCAGCACACAGACTGGTCTTCTCTAGTATGATCCCACCTCCAGAACACAGACTGGTCTTCTCTAGTAAGATCCCACCTCCAGCACACAGACTGGTCTTCTCTACTAAGATCCCACCTCCAGCACACAGACTGGTCTTCTCCAGTATGATCCCACCTCCAGCACACAGACTGGTCTTCTCTAGTAAGATCCCACCTCCAGCACACAGACTGGTCTTCTCTAGTATGATCCCACCTCCAGAACACAGACTGGTCTTCTCTAGTAAGATCCCACCTCCAGCACACAGACTGGTCTTCTCTAGTATGATCCCACCTCCAGCACACAGACTGGTCTTCTCTAGTAAGATGACAGGCTAAAGTGATGACAGCGGTGAGTGGAGAGCGGTGACTGCTGAGCCCATACATTGCACTGACAGGCTGCAGAGATGACATCGGTGAGTGGAGAGCGGTGACTGCTGAGCCCATACAATGCACTGACAGGCTGCAGTGATGACAGCGGTGAGTGGAGAGCGGTGACTGCTGAGCCCATACATTGCACTGACAGGCTGCAGGGATGACAGCGGTGACTGCTGAGCCCATACATTGCACTGACAGGCTGCAGGGATGACAGCTGTGAGTGGAGCGCGGTGACTGCTGAGCCCATACATTGCACTGACAGGCTGCAGAGATGACAGCAGTGAGTGGAGAGCGGTGACGGCTGAGCCCATACATTGCACTGACAGGCTGCAGGGATGACAGGTGGTGCACGTCACGCACTCGAACACTCATTTCTGATTGGGTCCTGTGGGTAACTCCGCCCCATAACTAATCTGTACAATAAATGAAATGTGAAAGATGATTGGACAGAGATACGATTTTCAAGTCGATGTAAAAACACAAAGTATCAGAAAAAGTTTATTTTTTCTATAAAGTTTTATTTTCCTGGGTTTTTTCTCTCTGCTGATCTCCTGCGGCCCTTTTCATGCACTTCTTGTCCCCGTGTATTTTCTCCTGAACACCTTTGCTCCAGACACCGGTAATCCCGGCCTGAGCAATGTGTGTGAAGGAGACTCCCCCGTTGGGTTTAGTACCCCCCATGACCCCCTTGTACTGTACCTTGGCGGCCTCACAGGGGGTCAGCTCCCGGGGAAGGTGTTCCAAAGTCTCAATCTGTCTCAGCTTCTTCCGCAATCTCCTGAGTTCTGTGGTGTCCATTATGGCCCTGCAAGAACAATACACAGGTGATGAGAAAAGGAAAGCGGGCGCAAGGGGGTGAGAACATTCGGGAAATGCGCCGCACATGCGTGGGTAGACAGCAATGTACAGGAGCAATGATGATTACATGAATACAGACATTCACTTCTATGGCACTTATCAGCCTCTAAAGGTTTGTGTGGGAGGGGCCTCGGGGGTGGGGGGGAGGGACTACCTTTGCTCAGGGGTGGCGCCCTTTAGAAGTCTGAAAAATCTCCCGGTCCCCCGAGAAATCTGTAAATGTTATTTATGGGAAATCCGAGTCTGGGGATGACATTGACTTCATATCAGGGGCGTGGTCAGCAGAGGCCCCGCCCATAGATACTGGCAGTAGGAAGAGCGATCATGTGACCTGATTCAGAGGCAAGTGTGTGATGAAGGACCGCCCACAAGGTGGCTGAGCCCAGGAGCTGACACTCTAATGTCCCCACTATAGTCTATGGCTGAACCCAGGAGCTGACACTCTAATGTCCCCAGTGCAGTCTATGGCTGAGCCCAGGAGCTGACACTCTAATGTCCCCAGTACAGTTCTATGGCTGATCCCAGGAGCTGACACTTTAATGCCCCCAGTGCAGTCTATGGCCCCGTACACACGACAGAGTTTCTCGGCAGAATTCACCGAGAAACTCGGTCAAAACCCGGATTCTGCCGAGAAACTCTGTCGTCTGTACAGTTTTGGCTCGATGGAGCCGCCGAGGAGCTCGACGAGAAAATAGAGAACATGTTCTCTATTTTCTCGTTGTTCTATGGGAGAAGGCGTCCCGCCGAGCTCCTCGGCGGCTTCATCCCAAAACTCGACGAGGAACTCGACGTGCTTGGCACGTCGAGTTTCTCTGTCGTGTGTACGGGGCCTATGGCTGAGCCCAGGAGCTGACACTCTAATGTCCCCAGTGCAGTCTATGGCTGAGCCCAGGAGCTGACACTCTAATGTCCCACTATAGTCTATGGCTGATCCCAGGAGCTGACACTCTAATGTCCCCACTATAGTCTATGGCTGAGCCCAGGAGCTGACACTCTAATGTCCCACTATAGTCTATAGCTGAGCCCAGGAGCTGACACTCTAATGTCCCCAGTGCAGTCTATGGCTGAGCCCAGGAGCTGACACTCTAATGTCCCCAGTGCAGTCTATAGCTGAGCCCAAGAGCTGACACTCTAATGTCCCACTATAGTCTATGGCTGAGCCCAGGAGCTGACACTCTAATGTCCCCAGTGCAGTCTATAGATGAGTCCCCCATCACATTAGAGCACCCCACTCTCACAGTCCCCCTCCCAACACAGAGCCCCCCAATACCAGAGCACCCCACTCTCACAGTCCCCCCAATCAAGGAGCCCCCCCCCAATCAGGCGGGAGGTTTGGGGGGGTCAGGAGGAGACGGATATCTTTTCCTCCGGAATGTTGGGGGTTCCTCTGCATGTCGCCCACCTTGGGGAGGGTCATGCATTGCCATGGTGCGGACAAGCTGCCCCCATCACCATGGCAACGAAAGATGCCGCACTACCAGGACCTAGAGAGTGTTATTGGGCGTGTCTTCCTGAATGTTGGGGGGGCGGTCCTGAGTGCGCCCCACCCCCTCCCCCTGGGCGGGGTCATGCATTGTCATGGCGACCAGCTTGCATACACAATGACAATGCATGACCTTGTTCAGGGGGTGGGGGGGGCCACACAGCACTGCCCCCCCAACATTCAGGAAGAAAAGGAAGTCCGCTGGTCATGGTGCCGGCCTGGTAAGACCGTGACAACCCGTGGCACTGATCCAGGGGGAGTGTCCTGTGCACCCCCGGGTGATAAACACTGATCTACAGAGGGGGGGGGGCACACAGAGGGGCAGGCAGGGCTGACACCTCATAAAGGGGGGGGGGGGTCACTCTATCCTATATAGATATACAGGGGGGGGGCACACAGAGGGCCAGGCAGGGCTGACACCTCATACAGGGGGGGGGGTCATTCTCTCCTATAAGGGGGGGTCACAGAGGTGTGAGAGGGGGAGGGGAGCGCTCTGTCCCTCACATGGTCTGTTATACGGCACCATTCACCTCTCACCCCGCTCCTCCACCGACCCCGGAAGGTAAACAGACTCCTCACCCGGAAGTAAAGAGGAAGACCGGAAGTGGGTGGAGCCCGAGAGATACCCGGTAGTTGGGTCTCTTTCTTTGGTTGGCGGGCAGAAGAAGAGACACCCGGGTGGCTCCGCCTATTAGGGGGCGGGGCGTCACGTGATCTCGTTTTCCGCAGAGGCCCCGCCCAGAAACGCTGGCAGTGTGCAGAGTGATCATGTGACCTGAAGGAGAGGTGAGTGTGATCATCACTGAGGACCGCCCACAGGGAGGGGCTGAGCCCAGGAGCTGACACTCTAATGTCCCACTATAGTCTATGGTTGAGCCCAGGAGCTGACACTCTAATGTCCCCACTATAGTCTATGGCTGAGCCCAGGAGCTGACACTCTAATGTCCCCACTATAGTCTATGGCTGAGCCCAGGAGCTGACACTCTAATGTCCCACTATAGTCTATAGCTGAGCCCAGGAGCTGACACTCTAATGTCCCACTATAGTCTATGGCTGAGCCCGGGAGCTGACACTCTAATGTCCCCACTATAGTCTATGGCTGAGCCCAGGAGCTGACACTCTAATGTCCCACTATAGTCTATGGCTGAGCCCAGGAGCTGACACTCTAATGTCCCCACTATAGTCTATGGCTGAGCCCAGGAGCTGACACTCTAATGTCCCCACTATAGTCTATGACTGAGCCCCGGAGCTGACACTCTAATGTCCCCACTATAGTCTGTGGCTGATCCCAGGAGCTGACACTCTAATGTCCCCACTATAGTCTATGGCTGATCCCAGGAGCTGACACTCTAATGTCCCCACTATAGTCTATGGCTGAGCCCAGGAGCTGACACTCTAATGTCCCCAGTGCAGTCTATGACTGAGCCCAGGAGCTGACACTCTAATGTCCCCAGTGCAGTCTATGACTGAGCCCAGGAGCTGACACTCTAATGTCCCCACTATAGTCTATGGCTGAGCCCAGGAGCTGACACTCTAATGTCCCCACTATAGTCTGTGGCTGATCCCAGGAGCTGACACTCTAATGTCCCACTATAGTCTATGGCTGAGCCCAGGAGCTGACACTCTAATGTCCCCACTATAGTCTATGGCTGAGCCCAGGAGCTGACACTCTAATGTCCCCACTATAGTCTATGGCTGAGCCCAGGAGCTGACACTCTAATGTCCCACTATAGTCTATGGCTGAGCCCAGGAGCTGACACTCTAATGTCCCCACTATAGTCTATGGCTGAGCCCAGGAGCTGACACTCTAATGTCCCCAGTGCAGGCTATGGCTGAGCCCAGGAGCTGACACTCTAATGTACCCAGTGCAGTCTATGGCTAAGCCCAGGAGCTGACACTCTAATGTCCCCACTATAGTCTATGACTGAGCCCAGGAGCTGACACTCTAATGTCCCACTATAGTCTATGGCTGAGCCCAGGAGCTGACACTCTAATGTCCCCACTATAGTCTATGGCTGAGCCCAGGAGCTGACACTCTAATGTCCCACTATAGTCTATGGCTGAGCCCAGGAGCTGACACTCTAATGTCCCACTATAGTCTATGAGTGAGCCCAGGAGCTGACACTCTAATGTCCCCACTATAGTCTATGGCTGAGCCCAGGAGCTGACACTCTAATGTCCCCACTATAGTCTATAGCTGAGCCCAGGAGCTGACACTCTAATGTCCCCAGTGCAGTCTATGGCTGAGCCCAGGAGCTGACACTCTAATGTCCCCACTATAGTCTATGGCTGAGCCCAGGAGCTGACACTCTAATGTCCCCACTATAGTCTATGACTGAGCCCAGGAGCTGACACTCTAATGTCCCACTATAGTCTATGACTGAGCCCAGGAGCTGACACTCTAATGTCCCACTATAGTCTATGGCTGAGCCCAGGAGCTGACACTCTAATGTCCCCACTATAGTCTATAGCTGAGCCCAGGAGCTGACACTCTAATGTCCCACTATAGTCTATGACTAAGCCCAGGAGCTGACACTCTAATGTCCCACTATAGTCTATGGCTGAGCCCAGGAGCTGACACTCTAATGTCCCACTATAGTCTATGGCTGAGCCCAGGAGCTGACACTCTAATGTCCCACTATAGTCTATAGCTGAGCCCGGGAGCTGACACTCTAATGTCCCCACTATAGTCTATGGCTGAGCCCAGGAGCTGACACTCTAATGTCCCACTATAGTCTATGGCTGAGCCCAGGAGCTGACACTCTAATGTCCCCACTATAGTCTATGGCTGAGCCCAGGAGCTGACACTCTAATGTCCCACTATAGTCTATGACTGAGCCCAGGAGCTGACACTCTAATGTCCCCACTATAGTCTATGGCTGAGCCCAGGAGCTGACACTCTAATGTCCCACTATAGTCTATGGCTGAGCCCAGGAGCTGACACTCTAATGTCCCCACTATAGTCTATGACCTTGTATAGCGCTTTTCTCTCTGAGGACTCCAAGTATTGGAGATGGCATTGGCCGGGGATCGAACCCGGGTCATCTGCTTAGAAAGCAGCTGTGCTAACCACTGCACCACCAACGCAAAGGTAGCATGTATTGTGGAAGGAAACCGGAGAACCCGGAGGAAACCCACGCAAGCACAGGGAGAACATGCAAACTCCATGCAGATAGTGTCCTGGTCAGGATGTGAACCAAGGACCCCAGTGCTGCAAGGCTCACCACTAAGCCTCTGTGCTGCCCATATGCGGCCTCTGTTCTCTAAGGCCCGCCCCCGCTGAGCGGGGTACATCAGTAATGTCCACTCAAAATTCCTCCAGAAGAAATCCAAACTTCTCCTAATCTACAATCTATAACACTCCTATAATAAAACACCCCAAATAACAATAATGAGGGGTACAGTGGTCCCCAAATTACCAACACAATGGGGATAAATATTCTATTCACACTTAGGCCTCATTCACAGGGGGGGTAATAATCCGTACCCCATGGGAGGGCCGCGTGTACCGCAATGGGGATGCACAGGTGTTCCCAGCATCCCATGTAGGCAGTCCCATTGCTGTCATCTGGGGTGCAGCGGCTGTTCCCAATGTGACATCTGTGTGGGTGCCGGTGCACGGCCCCGAACGCACCCAGGGTGCGCCCGCGCAACTGCGCCCACATGGATGTCCTCTTTGGGGTAATTGCAGCCCCCATACAGGGTACAGATTCATACACCCCGTGTGAGTGAGGCCTGGGACTTCTCCATGAAGGACCTCACTGGTGGGAAGAGTTCTCATTTCTCCAGCAAAGAAAGCTGGAAAGACTCCTCCCATACCGGCCTCCAACCTCCCCATAGCCGGTCCAAACCACACCTTAAAAACATACCGGCCTCCAACCTCCTCTCCTCGCCGGTCCAAACCACACCTTAAAAACATACCGGCCTCCAACCTCCTCTCCTCTCCGGTCCAACACACACCTTAAAAAGATACCGGCCTCCAACCTCCTCGCCGGTCCAACACACACCTTAAAAACATACCGGCCTCCAACCTCCTCTCCTCGCCGGTCCAAACCACACCTTAAAAACATACCGGCCTCCAACCTCCTCTCCTCGCCGGTCCAAACCACACCTTAAAAACATACCGGCCTCCAACCTCCTCTCCTCGCCGGTCCAAACCACACCTTAAAAACATACCGGCCTCCAACCTCCTCTCCTCGCCGGTCCAAACCACACCTTTTTTTTAAATCCACTTTATTTTTATATCTTTTCTTTTCTTATTTCATACATAGATATGCCTATTCGGCATCCATTTCATTTTATTTGACATACATTATACCACATTTTTATATTCATATACTACTCCAGTGTACGTATATACCTATGTAGGATAAAGAGTTGCGACAATTTGTGCGACGCAGAGACAGATACCGCCGGAACAGATTCAATCGCCCTCTCCCACTGATCTCCATCTATCTCCCCAATGTCTTCCACCCACTTCCTACGGCTTCTAAGGGAAGCATGACTCTGAATTGTTGCTAACAGTCCCTCATATGTTTTTGTTATGAGTCCTCTCCGAGCTTCTGCTTGCAGAACCGTCGTCATCAAAGGTGACGGTAAAGTCACCACCAATGATCGTGTTTGTTGTTGTTTCTGTAGAGCATGCCGGAGCTGGAGGTACTGATAGAAGCCCCGTGGGGCTAATTGGTATTCTCTACACAGCTGCTCGTACGTTTTCAGTACCCCACCCTCGTACAGCTGTGAAAAGAACACACACCTTAAAAAGATACCGGCCTCCAACCTCCTCTCCTCGCCGGTCCAACACACACCTTAAAAACATACCGGCCTCCAACCTCCTCTCCTCGCCGGTCCAACACACACCTTAAAAACATACCGGCCTCCAACCTCCTCTCCTCGCCGGTCCAACACACACACCTTAAAAACATACCGGCCTCCAACCTCCTCTCCTCGCCGGTCCAACACACACCTTAAAAAGATACCGGCCTCCAACCTCCTCTCCTCGCCGGTCCAACACACACCTTAAAAAGATACCGGCCTCCAACCTCCTCTCCTCGCCGGTCCAACACACACCTTAAAAAGATACCGGCTTCCAACCTCCTCTCCTCGCCGGTCCAACACACACCTAAAAAACATACCGGCCTCCAACCTCCTCTCCTCGCCGGTCCAACACACGCCTCGAAAATTTGATGTCGATCGACAATACATTGATGAAACATAATTACCTGTAAAAAAGTGACTGAGATGTTGGTGGTAAACGGCCTGCTAGGCCCGGGGGGACCCGAGTCCTCCAAAAGCCGCCTCATATCCAAGAGTTGCCAAGAGTGGAAATGTAGACATTAAGCTTTAAGGTTAATCAAAAATATCACATTCTAAAGGGAAAGGTAGAACAAGGGGGAGGGGAGTATGGAAGAGGGAGAGAGGGAGATAAGGAGGAGGGGAGGTTGGAGGTAAGGAAGGGGTGTGGGGGTTCCCCCAAACCCTCACTCCCCTTCTTTCTCCAAACTTCCCTCCCCCTTCCTCCCTCTCTCCCTCTTCCATACTCCCCTCCCCCTTGTTCTACCTTTCCCTTTAGAATGTGATATTTTTGATTAACCTTAAAGCTTGATGTCTACATTTCCACTCTTGGCAACTCTTGGATGTTGGACGTCATATTTGCCCAGCCAATTAAATGGGGCAGAGGTTGGTACCAGGAAGTCACCCGGCCAAAAGTGCTATGAAAAGTCAAGATCCGGTTTAATGGCGGTCCTCCTTGGTTGCCCTTCGCTTCTTCACTAGCTGGAATAATTTCCGTAGGTGAAGACGGGTTACTACGAGTTTCAACATTGGGATCAACAGCCAGTGTTGCCCTTTGTTGACCAATGACGGAATCCAATAGCATATTGATGTCATCGGTCACTGGTGACATAAGGGAACTCGGTAGTGGGAGGAGACCACCATTCTGTGGGATGTTGTTGCTGTGGTCCCTGGGAGGTGCCACGCTGGGAATGGGAACGTCAGTCTCCTCCATGGCGCTTGCTGCATTTTTCCTTGATGGTGGAATGATGACATCACTCGGTGGCAGTCTTTTGTGGGACGATATCCCTGTGTCCGACCTCCATTGTTGCTTGGTGCTCCTTTATTTGCTGTCTTATCCAAGCACTAAGGGAAGCTTGAGGAGATGCAACTCTGGAAATGGGAATGGCCGCCTCCTCCATGGTGCTCGCTGCATTTTTCCTTGATGGTGGAATGATGACATCACTTGGTGGGATGATGTCACTCTTTCGTGGGACGATATCCGTGTGCCCAACCTCCATTGTTGCTTGGTGCTCCTTTATTTTCTGTCTTAGCCTAGCACTAAGGGAAGCTTGAGGAGATGCAACTCTGGGAATGGGAATGGCCGCCTCCTCCATGGTGCTCGCTGCATTTTTCAGATGTTGGTGGTAAACGGCCTGCTAGGCCCGGGGGGACCCGAGTCCTCCGAAAGCCGCCTCATATCCAAGAGTTGCCAAGAGTGGAAATGTAGACATTAAGCTTTAAGGTTAATCAAAAATTTCACATTCTAAAGGGAAAGGTAGATCAAGGGGGAGGGGAGTATGGAAGAGGGAGAGAGGGAGATAAGGAGGAGGGGAGGTTGGAGGTAAGGAAGGGGTGTGGGGGTTCCCCCAAACCCTCACTCCCCTTCTTTCTCCAAACTTCCCTCCCCCTTCCTCCCTCTCTCCCTCTTCCATACTCCCCTCCCCCTTGTTCTACCTTTCCCTTTAGAATGTGATATTTTTGATTAACCTTAAAGCTTAATGTCTACATTTCCACTCTTGGCAACTCTTGGATGTTGGACGTCATATTTGCCCAGCCAATTAAATGGGGCAGAGGTTGGTACCAGGAAGTCACCCGGCCAAAAGTGCTATGAAAAGTCAAGATCCGGTTTAATGGCGGTCCTCCTTGGTTGCCCTTCGCTTCTTCACTAGCTGGAATAATTTGCGTAGGTGAAGACGGGTTACTACGAGTTTCAACATTGGGATCAACAGCCAGTGTTGCCCTTTGTTGACCAATGACGGAATCCAATAGCATATTGGTGTCATCAGTCACTGGTGACATAAGGGAACTCGGTAGTGGGAGGAGACCACCATTCTGTGGGATGTCGTTGCTGTGGTCCCTAGGAGGCGCGACGCTGGGAATGGGAAAGGCCGTCTCCTTCATAGCTCTGTCCACATTTTTCCTACGCCATGTGACGCGGTAAAATGGAAAGGCCGTCTCCTCCATGGCGCTCGCTGCATTTTTCCTTGATGGTGGAATGATGACATCGCGCGGTGGCAGTCTTTTGTGGGATGATATCCCTGTGTCCGACCTCCATTGTTGCTTGGTGCACCTTTATTTTCTGTCTTATCCAAGCACTAAGGGAAGCTCGAGGAGATGCAACTCTGGAAATGGGAACGGCCGCCTCCTCCATGGTGCTCGCTGCATTTTTCCTTGATGGTGGAATGATGACATCACTCGGTGGGATGATGTCACTCTTTCGTGGGACGATATCCGTGTGCCCAACCTCCATTTTTGGTTGGAGCTCCTTTAGTTTCTGTCTTATCCAATCACCAAGGGAAGCTCGAGGAGATGCAACTCTGGAAATGGGAATGGCTGCCTCCTCCATGGTGCTCGCTGCATTTTTCCTTGATGGTGGAATGATGGGAATGATGACATCACTCGGTGGGATGATGTCACTCTTTCGTGGGACGATATCCCTGTGACCGACCTCCATTTTTGGTTGGAGCTCCTTTATTTGCGGGCTTAGCCTAGCACCAAGGGAAGCTTGAAGAGGTGCAACGCTGCAAACAGGAGTGTCAGTCTCTTCCATAGCGCTGTCCACATTTTCTCTTGGTGAAATGGTGTCATCGCTTTCTGATATAACGATGTCACTTGGTGGTGGAATGGTGTCATCGCTTTCTGATATAACGATGTCACTTGGTGGTGGAATGGTGTCATCGCTTTCTGATATAACGATGTCACTTGGTGGTGGAATGGTGTCATCGCTTTCTGATATAACGATGTCACTTGGTGGTGGAATGGTATCATCGCTTTCTGATATAACGATGTCACTTGGTGGTGGAATGGTGTCATCGCTTTCTGGTATAACGATATCACTTGGTGGTGGAATGGTGTCATCGCTTTCTGATATAACGATGTCACTTGGTGGTGGAATGGTGTCATCACTTTCTGATATAACGATGTCACTTGGTGGTCGAATGGTGTCAACGCTTTCTGGTATAACGATGTCACTTGGTGGTGGAATGGTGTCATCGCTTTCTGATATAACGATGTCACTTGGTGGTGGAATGGTGTCATCGCTTTCTGATATAACGATGTCACTTGGTGGTGGAATGGTGTCATCGCTTTCTGGTATAACGATGTCACTTGGTGGTGGAATGGTGTCATCGCTTTCTGATATAACGATGTCACTTGGTGGTGGAATGGTGTCATCGCTTTCTGGTATAACGATGTCACTTGGTGGTGGAATGGTGTCATCGCTTTCTGATATAACGATGTCACTTGGTGGTGGAATGGTGTCATCGCTTTCTGATATGACGATATCACTTGGTGGTGGAATGGTGTCATCACTTTCTGATATAACGATGTCACTTGGTGGTGGAACGGTGTCATCGCTTTCTGGTCGAACGATGTCACTTGGTGGTGGAATGGTGTCATCGCTTTCTGATATAACGATGTCACTTGGTGGTGGAATGGTGTCATCGCTTTCTGGTATAACGATGTCACTTGGTGGTGGAATGGTGTCATCGCTTTCTGATATAATGATGTCACATGTTGGGGAAATGGGATGACTCGGGGGTGGGGTGATGTTGCTACTTGTTGGTCGGCGCAGTCGGTAGAATGGCTTGAAACATATTAGGAGCAGCACCACCAGCATGGTGATAACCCCCAGACAGCATTCTGACCGGTGCTCAGTAACAATATTAATAAGGACGGGTGGGACTGTGTTGTCTAGGGTCACCCACCCCTTGGACCAGACTGACCAGAGCCCGGTGACCACCCATTGGTCCCAATCACGCGCATTTATATAGAGGGGTAGGATCATGTTCTCAAAGACTGCCCCCCGTCTGTTCCAGATATCGATCAGTAGATAAATCAATCCAATCAGCTCCTGGAACATTATAAAACGTCCTAATATTCTGGCCAGGTGATATTGGCGCAGGATGTATTTCAGAATCAGAAACGTTATCAGGACTGCCAAGCTAAACCAGACTGGAGGACGGGTCAGGAATATAAACCGGCTGATGGGTTCTAGAGGGTCATTTTCATTTCCTCTCAATGTTTCCTCCACTGGCTGCTCCGTCCTCTTCATGTTCTCCTCCTCCATGCAGGTCTCTGGGGGCCCCCTGGTGACGTTTGTGAGCCCCTCCTGCTCCATGCGGGTCTCTGGGGGCCCTCTGATGACATTTGTGGGCCCCTCCTGCTCCATGCTGGTCTCTGGGGTCCCTCTGATGACATTTGTGGGCCCCTCCTGCTCCATGCGGGTCTCTGGGGGCCCTCTGATGACATTTGTGGGCCCCTCCTGCTCCATGCTGGTCTCTGGGGTCCCTCTGATGACATTTGTGGGCCCCTCCTGCTCCATGCGGGTCTCTGGGGGCCCTCTGATGACATTTGTGGGCCCCTCCTGCTCCATGCGGGTCTCTGGGGGCCCTCTGATGACATTTGTGGGCCCCTCCTGCTCCATGCTGGTCTCTGGGGTCCCTCTGATGACATTTGTGGGCCCCTCCTGCTCCATGCTGGTCTCTGGGGTCCCTCTGATGACATTTGTGGGCCCCTCCTGCTCCATGCGGGTCTCTGGGGGCCCTCTGATGACATTTGTGTGCCCCTCCTGCTCCATTCTGGTCTCTGGGGTCCCTCTGATGACATTTGTGGGCCCCTCCTGCTCCATGCTGGTCTCTGGGGTCCCTCTGATGACATTTGTGGGCCCCTCCTGCTCCATGCAGGTCTCTGGGGCCCCTCTGACATCTCTGGGGACAGCCCATGGATACAGGATCCTAAAAATCAGCGGAATCTTCGCTGGCTGCTGTGGTGTTTCCACAATCTCCTCCTCTGGGGGCCCCCTGATGACATTTGTGGGCCCCTCCTGCTCCATGCGGGTCTCTGGGGGCCCTCTGATGACATTTGTGGGCCCCTCCTGCTCCATGCTGGTCTCTGGGGTCCCTCTGATGACATTTGTGGGCCCCTCCTGCTCCATGCTGGTCTCTGGGGTCCCTCTGATGACATTTGTGGGCCCCTCCTGCTCCATGCGGGTCTCTGGGGCCCCTCTGACATCTCTGGGGACAGCCCATGGATACAGGATCCTAAAAATCAGCGGAATCTTCGCTGGCTGCTGTGGTGTTTCCACAATCTCCTCCTCTGGGGGCCCCCTGATGACATTTGTGGGCCCCTCCTGCTCCATTGGGGTCTCTGGGGTCCCACTGATGACATCTCTGGGGACAGCCCATGGATAAAGAATTTTAAAAATCAGCGGAATCTGCGCTGGCTGCTGTGTTTCCACAATCCCCTCCTCTGGGGGCCCTCGGATGACATTTGAGGGCCCCTCCTGATCCACGTGGACCTCTGGGGATTGTATGATGGTATTTCTCTGTCCTCCCAAAGAGAGCAACAGTGAAACAATCATAACGAGGATTTGGTTCCTCATTTTTGCTTGTAGAAAATAACTGGCAGGAAATGCCAAGTACTAGTAATAGACGATTAGACAATTAATGCCAATCAATCAATAGACTCTGAATTCCAATCACTGGAGATAATGTGATGAAATACAAATCAATCAGTCAGGAGCTCTGCAAGAGAGATGCTTCTGCTGTGAAGACCTATTGTCAACTGAAAGCTCCTCCCCCTGCCGGCTATTTATTCGCTTCCACAGCTGTGACATCACATAGCTCTATGTTCACAGTGCAGGTTACCATGGTAACAGAATGTTTGTTTTCTCTCTGTGTGCTTCTATTTTTACACTGCAGGTCACATGACCAGCACTGAGAAAATTGTGTCTGTGTCTGTAAACAATCATTGGTCTCCCTTGCAGCCGATCAATCCGATCAATTCCTTTTATTATTAGATATTATTTTATCCCAATAAATTCCTTATCGTTATTCAGAGATAATCCCGTATTTTATATTCGTGTAATATTATAAAATGTAACAATTCTGTATGTTTGATTTGTTTTATTATAATTTAATATGAATGATGTTATTATTATTGTAAATATGAATACACTAATAATATCAGTAATAATAAGAAGAATATTACCAATAAAAATACGATTATTAATTAAATAATGATTTATAATAATTGTAGCACCAAAAAATAAATAAAGCAAATATTGATGACAATATTAAAAATGATAAATAAAAAAGGAAACAATATCATTGTAATTATTAACTTATAATGGTAAAAAATAATGACAGTGATAAAAAACAATATTTGTTTTTGTTTATTACCTTTTTCATTTTTTTATTTTTTTGCACACTGTATTTAATACAGCGTTACCATAGTAACACCATACTACTCTCAGTAGGTGATCAGGATTTTTTTTTTTTTTTTTTAATCTTATGATTATCTAATAAAAATAACAAAATAAATAAAATAAAAGGATATATATTTCCCAGATTGATTGTTTTCTAGATGCAGATGTTATAGGTCTGACGTTTTCTTTGTCTATATACAACGTGGATGTAATGACTTGTAAATATATATATATTTATGTTCTATTTTGTTATTTTTATTAGGTAATCATAAGGTGTAAATTAAAAATAAAAGTTTCTTGTTAGTGTTGGATGGAGTGGAGAGGGATTAGAACTCCTGTCAGGTTTTTTTCCCCTTTAAAAAAAAATTGTCAGTTATTTTTTTTTTTGCTGACTCAGCAAAAAAAATAGAGGAGCCACGTCCTGATTTGTGAGCTTTGTGAATTCAGGCTGTAGGATCACAATACGGATCTCATAGGGACGCGGCTCCGGGAAGAACATGTCATTGGGGCTGGTTTACCAAGCCTTTACTCCATGACTCATGGAGTAAAAGCAGGAGTAGCAGCCGTTTGGTCATTTACTAAAGAAATACGCTGCTAGTGCAGTGTATTTCCCTAGTTACTAATGTGCTCAGTGCGCCCAGGAGAGGGCGCATGGTGCGCCTGATAGACCTGGCGCACGGCACTTTGAAATGTAAATTGCGGGGGTTTGGGCGGGAGTTTATTAGGGAGGGAGGGGGGTGATGCAGGGGAAGTGAAGTGACATGTGTTTTAATGTGTTTGGCGGGCCGAATTGAAAGGGAAAGTGTTTTTTGAAAACAGATTCCCGTACGCTTACACAGTGCGCCTGAACCTCGGGAGGTTCATTTGCATACTGGGCATGCGTAGAGAGAAATGTCAGGGATTCCCGTGCGCCTTGTCAGTACGCCGTGAAAATCTTGGTAAATACCAAGCGGCGTAACCGTGATTGCGCTGCGTGACGCGGCGCACGGGAATCTCCGACCTGTTTTCAGCCTGCGCTGACCATGAAGGGGAACTCCGCGCCAAATTTCAAACTTGAAATCGGCGCGGGGTCCCCCTCCAGGGGTACATTAGGCTCTTAGGCTTGGTCCGGAACGTGAGGGGTTCCCCCCCAGATCCAAACCAAGCCCTCATCCCAGGCACGCAGTCTGGCCGGACAGGAATTGGGGTGGGGACGAGCGAGCGCC
This sequence comes from Rana temporaria, assembly GCF_905171775.1. NCBI lineage: Eukaryota > Metazoa > Chordata > Amphibia > Anura > Ranidae > Rana > Rana temporaria. The sequence continues at coordinate 472,393 of NC_053496.1, forward strand.
CCCCCCCCTCCTGAGCCGTACCAGACCGCATGTCCTCAACATGGGGGAGTGTGTGCTGTGGGGGAGGGGGGCACTGCCCCCCACCCCACAGCACTCTTGTCCCCATGTCGATAGGGACAAGAGCCTCTTCCCGACAACCCTTGCCATTGGTTGTCGGGGTATGCGGGCGGGGGCTAATCGGAATCTGCGAGCCCCCTTTAATAAGGGGGCCCCCAGATGCCGGCCCCCCACCCTATGTGAATGAGTATGGGGTACATCGTACCTCTACCCATTCACATGGGGAAAATGTAAAGTAAAATAAAACACCACACAATAAAATATTTTATTAATCAGCTCCGGAGCCCCCCCTTTCTTCTTTAGCTCTGTCACAAGGGGGGGTTTCTTCTCTCCCGATCTTCCGCCGGGACCCTGGGCTTCGGTGATTTCTGCCGGGGGAGGGCGCCATCCCTCGGTCCTCTCCGGAGCCTTCCGCCGGGGGCCCCCACCCCATTTAAGCTCTTTTACATTAGGGGGGGGCCATCCGGCCTTCGGCGACTTCTGCCGGGGGATGGCGCCTATCCCCCGGTCTTTCCGGTGCCTTCCGCCAGGGTTCCGGTCTTCCTGGTCTTCTGCCTGGGGTGCGCCAACTCCCCTGTCTTTTCTCTGCTCCCTCTTCTGCCTGGCTCCCCCACGGAGCCAGGGCTTTCTTCCGTCTTCTTTCTTCTCTCTTCCTTCTTCTGCCTGTCTCCTCCGGGAGCACAGGGCTTGTCTGCGCTGTCCTCTCCCTTCTCTTCCATTGGATGTTGACACAACGAGGTTCCGCGCTGACATGCCGTGTGAGCGGCGGGCATCGACTTATATAGGGCAATGCCACCATGTGACCTCAACCCATGTGACATCACATTCCCTGGGCATGATGGGAATGTGATGTCACATGGGTTGAGGTCACATGGTGGCATTGCCCTATATAAGTCAATGCCCACTGCTCAGACAGCATTCCAGCGCGAGACCTCGTCGTGTCAACATCGAATGGAAGAGAAGGGAGAAGACAAGCCCTGTGCTCCCGGAGGAGACAGGCAGAAGCGGAAGGCACCGCAGAAGCCCGGAGGGTGGCGCCTCCCGGCGGAAGAAAGCCCTGTGCTCCGCGGAGGAGCCAGGCAGAATCGGAAGGCACCGCAGAAGCCCGGAGAGTGGCGCCCTCCGGCGGAAGAAAGCCCTGTGCTCCGCGGAGGAGCCAGGCAGAATCGGAAGGCACCGCAGAAGCCCGCGGGTGTCGCCCCCCGGCGGAAAACATCGTAGAAGCCCGGGACCCTCCCCCATAGGCAGGAAGCCTCATGGTGAAGGGGGTCCCGGTGAAATACGGCGCTGAAGACGGGGGGGAGGGGGGGCAGGTGCACAATTCTTAAAAGACTTAGTCTTTTTGGATTTAGTGGTAACACATGATCAAGACAAAATAATTACCAAAAATCACACCAAACCAACTAATGGCAATTCGTATCTACATTTTGATAGTTGCCATCATCCGGCATTGAAGAAAAACATCCCAAAAGGACAATTCAAAAGACTTAAGAGAAATTGCACCCGGGATGATGAGTATATAGAACAAAGCATTTTAATGCAGAAATTTTTTTAAGAAAAAGGCTATCCTCAAAAGTTGGTGAATGAGGCTTTCTCTTATTTTCTAAAACCTCCTGAGACATCAATAACCAAAAAGCAACCTTTAAATGTACATACCACTAGATTTGTTACCACATACAATGATTGCTATAAATCAGTGGCCGAGATCATAAAAAAAACATTTTAAAATACTCCATCTAGATCAAAAACTGGCCCCTATACTTCCAGCCACCCCGCAGGTTCCTTTTCGGAAGGCTAGAACAATTCAAAATATTCTAGCTCCGAGCAAAATCCAAAAGAAACCGTCATGTTCCCCGTTAGACATTAGAAGTTATTTTAATGACCGAAAGGGAATTTTTCAGTGTAAAAAACGGGCGTGTTTGACGTGCCAATTTATTACCCATGGCACAGACAAAATACATTTATCTTCTGGAAAATCACTCATCATCAAACATTTTGTGACATGTTCCACAGAGTTTGTCGTTTATGTCCTACGATGTTCCTGTGGTCTCTTCTACGTGGGTCGCACGATCAGAGCACTACGCGCCCGAATCGCCGATCACCGTCGCTTAATTAACCACTTCCAGACCTGCGCACGACGATGTACGTCCTCTTTTTAAAGATTGATATCTCTGTAATGGCAGCAGCTGCTGCCACAATGGAGGTATCAATCTTTAGTGTGCGCTGTCTGGAATCCGATAATGGCGGTCTCCGCGGCGGATTCACCGCGAGATCGCCGTTATCGGTGGCGGGAGAGGGGCCCCCCCTCCCGCCGCTCTCCCGCGCCCTCCGCCGCTTACCGGAGCCGACGGTATCGGCGGAGGCGATCGGGTGCTGTCGGCTGGTGAGCGGGGACGAGACTGAAGGAAAAATCTCCTTCGCCCGTCCCCATAGCTCGGCTGGGCGGAAGTGACGTCAAAACGTCAGTCCCGCCCAGCCTCTTAAAGAGACCAATTATTTTTTTGGTCATTTGAAAAAATGACATTTTTAATTTTTTTTAATTTTTTTGCATTTAAGCCCAAATATGAGATCTGAGGTCTTTTTGACCCCGGATCTCATATTTAAGAGGACCTGTCATGCTTTTTTCTATTACAAGGGATGTTTACATTCCTTGTAATAGGAATAAAAGTGATCAAATTATTATTATTATTTTTTTCAGTGTAAAAAATAATAAAATAAATAAAAATAAATAAGAAAACAAAAAAATTTTTTTTTAAAAGCGCCCCGTCCCGACGAGCTCGCGCGCAGAAGCGAACGCATACGCGAGTAGCGCCCGCATATGAAAACTGTGTTCAAATCACACAAGTGAGGTATCGCCGCGATCGTTAGAGCGAGAGCAATAATTATAGCCCTAGAGCTACTCTGTAGCTCAAAAAATGCAATCTCTAGCATTTTTTAAACATCGCCTATCGAGATTTTTAAGGGTAAAAGTTTGACGCCATGCCACGAGCGGGTGCAATTTTTAAGCGTGACATGTTGGGCATCATTTTACTCGGCGTAACATTATCTTTCACAATATATAAAAAAATTTGACCAAATTTATTGTTGTCTTATTTTTTAATTCAAAAAAGTGAATTTTTTCCAAAAAAAGTGCGCTTGTAAGACCGCTGCGCAAATACGGTGTGACAAAAAGTATTGGAATGACCACTATTTTATTCTCTAGGGTGTTAGAAAAAAAAATATATAATGTTTAGGGGTTTTAAGTAATTTTCTAGCAGAAAAAACTGTTTTAGTCTTGCAAACACCGAATCTGAAAAACACCTAAGGTCTGGAAGTGGTTAAAAAGGGATGTACGGAACACAGTGTTCCTCGGCACTTTAACCTGAGTCACAACAGAGATTTTAAACATTTAGAAGTCTTCGTGATAGAACACATTCCAAAAGGAACCCTGACTAATAATGAAAGATTCTCCCTGCTGTGCAGAAGGGAGGTCTTTTGGATACATAGGTTCGACGGTCTGGCACCGAAGGGGTTAAATGAGGAGATTGAAGTGAACGTCCTCATTTGATCTTGTTTCTTTATTTTTAAACAGCTTTTTATTTTTTATTTCATGAGTAGATATTATTAATCACCACTAGAGGGCTCCATTTTATTGGATCACCCTTTTAACGTCCGCTTTTATTATTCTTTTATGGAATTTGACATTCAGCTATAGATATAAAAATCTCTCTTTTTTATAGGAATCGATTATACGTTTTAAACTCCATAAGTTTTATGACTGTTATTTATATGATGTAATTGTACTTGTATTTATATGTGTTTCATTTCTCATTTTTCTTTTTATTTATATTTATATTTATTTGTATTCCTAATTTTTGACCATAAAAGGGTTAAAGCTCTCGGTTTGATGCACATGCCCTCATGAGTCACTTCCCCCTCCCTCTTACTACACCCCTCCCCTATTTTAGTCTATTTAATAATCATGTCCTATTGACTGTGACAAAGGGCTTGTGAGCGCGAAACGCGTCGTCTAGGACACTTTTAATCACCCTCTTCTCAACATGGAAGTTCCTATCCATTAATAATATTTTATAAAAAAAATTCTCCACCAATATTCCACTTCTAGTTCATGATCTGCAAAGAACGTGCTTTCTGCAGCTTGTCCACCAGAGGGCGTCCAGCATCCCCCTACATTACATCTTGTGGATCCGAACGGCGTCTCAGACGTGAGACGCCAGCGCGCTCATCCAGAGAGCGTCGCCTTCTATTGGCTTCTCTGCACCGTGTCCCCGACGGCTGAAACCATTGGGTCTGTCAGCGCCCCCAGACTCGCACAAAGAAGTGACCAGGATCCCGGGTTGCCTGGTATCACCCAGAGGGGTGATACTCGCTCCATGGTCGCACTGGCTGGGTAATGTACTGACATGTGTAACTAAAACCGCAAGTCTCAGAGGAGTGAGAATCGCTCCATGTCCACACTGACTGGTTAATGTACTGACTGCCCGTTTCTTGAATCTCTTACATGAGACAGCTGAAATTTAAAACTGCAAGCTTTAACCCTTTTAAGCCCTGAGAGTGGGCTACAGCCATATAGGCATTGGGAGTTTATGTATACTATATTTTGAAGTGCATCGTGGAATTTCGGGAGATTATAATTATTCTTTATTAAAAGGACTGGACTTTCTTAAAGATTGTATGCCTATTCATTTTGAGCTGATCCTATTTTTTTTGAACTTTCATGAGCGCAGAGTTCTTTTTGGTGTGTTTACACCTGTAACACAGAGGCTTGATGTCGGAAAGCCCAGGAGGCCCCGATCGCCCTGGTCGAATGCGCCGTGACCCGAAAGGGAGGCGCCCGCCCCTTCAGGGCGTAGGCCTGAAGCACAACCTGTCGGATCCACCTGGAAATGGTGGCCGACGAGACTGCCAGGCCCTTACTGGGACCGGACACAGACACGAACAGCGAGTCCGACTTCCGGAACGGAGCTGTCGCCGACAAGTAAACTCGAAGGGCCCGAACTACATCCAGAGAATGTAAAATGGCTTCCTTCGGGTTCTTCGGCTGAGGACATAATGATGGAACAACAATGTCCTCGTTAATGTGAAAGGCCGAAACGACCTTCGGAAGAAAAGAAGGTCGCGGGCACAGCACCGCCTTATCCTGATGGATGACCAAGTAGGGGGCCTTGCAGGACAGGGCCGCCAGTTCAGACACTCGTCTGATAGAGGTAATAGCTACCAGAAAGACCACCTTCTGCGACAAAGTCACGCGACGCAGTAATAAGAGCACCAACAAATTCCTTGTCAGCCGACTCCGCAGCAGAGTCATCCGCCCTGTCAGTTTATTTTGTATTATCTGTGTCCAATTGGGGAGATTTGCCTTCACTTCCTGCCCCATAGCCAAACAGGAAGTGAGAGAAAAACTATGCAAATTAAGGGAATCCAGTAACCCCCCCCCCCCCAGAACTAGTGTGTGGGTCCCCTGAAAATTCCTGGGCGGGTCATACAAAAACAGGGTGTGGCTTTGACAGGAAGGGGTGGGTCATTTTTCTATTAGGAGGTGCAGATATGTAGTCAGGCCTAGGGCAGCACAAAACCTAAATATACTACTGCATATTAGGGCTTATTTAGACCGGATCCGATTTACAGCGTGTTTTTATATTGTGGGAGGAAACCCACGCAGGCACAGGGAGAACATGCAAACTCCATGCAGATGCTGTCACGGGCGGGATTCGAACCAGCGACCCTTTTGCTGCTAGGTCAAAGTGCTATACACTACACCACTGTGCTGAACGAACATGATTGCAGCTGAAAGCATGAGAACTTTTATTTTTTTTTTCCAATACCATGCTTTCCAGCCTTATTGACCCCGCCTCTCTCCATAAAGAGGACCTGTCACACACTAGTCCTATTACAAGGGATGTTTACATTCCTTGTAATAGGAAGAAAAGTGATCCGAAATCAAAAAAAGTGACAAAAAAGTGAAAGAAGAAAAATATGAGCTAAAAAACACAAAAAAATAAACGGCCCTGTCCCTAGAAGCTCGCACTCAGAAGCGAATATGCATGTAAGTCCCGCCCACATATGTAAACACCATTCAAACCACACATGTGAGGTATTGACGCATGCGTTAGAGCGAGAGCAATAATTCTAGCCCTAGACCTCCTCTGTAACTCTGAACTGGTCACCTGTAAAAAAAAAAAAAACAAGCATCGCCTATGGATATTTTTATGTCCCGAAGTTTGGCGCCATTCCATGATTGTGTGACAAGTTAGGTATCTATTTACTCGGTGTAACATCATCTTTCACATTATCCATAAAAATTGGGCTAACTTTACTGTTTTGTTATTTTTTAATTCATGGACCGTGTTTTTTTTTGGGCCAAAAAAAAAGGCGTTAGAAAAATGATTGCGCAAATACCGTTGGAAATCAAATAAAAAATGACCGCCACTTTATTCCCTAGGGTGTCTGCTAAAAAATTATATATAATGTTTGGGGGCCCTGAGTAATTTCCCAGGAACAAAATATAATTTTTACATGAAGGAGAGAAGTGCCAGAATAGGCGCGGTATGGAAGTGGTTAAAGTGAAATAATAAAAGTGAAATATTCCTTTAAATTTCATACAGGGGGGAGGGGGGTACACGCATGTTTCCCGTGCTTAGAACTGTCCCTGTACAAGATGTCATTTCTGAAGTGAAAAAAAAGTAAGTTTAAATTACTCATGGCTATAAAGAATAGTCATTGCTCATTAAAACTAAAAAAAAAAAAAAAAATGTATGGGGGTCCCCCCAAATTAAATTACCAGGCCCTTCAGGTCTGGAATGGATATTAAGGGGAACCCCGCCGTAAAAACAAAAAAAAATGGCGTGGGGTCCCCCCAAATATCCATACCAGGCCCTTCAGGTCTGGTGTGGATTTTAAGGGGAACTCCACCCCAAATTTAAAAAAAAAAATGGCGTGGAGTCCCCCTAAAAATCCACACCAGACCCCTATCTGAGCACGTTAACCTGGCTGGCCGCAGAAAAGAGGGGGGACAGAGTGCGGCCCCCCCCTCTCCTGAACCGCACCTGGCCACATGCCCTCAACATGGGGAGGATGTCCCCATGTTGATGGGGACAAGGGCCTCATACCCACAACCCTTGCCCGGTGGTTGTAGGGGTCTGCGGGTGGGGGGCTTATCAGAATCTGGAAGACCCCTTTAACAAAGGGGACCCCCAGATCCCGGCCCCCCCTGTGTGAAATGGTAATGGGGTACATTGTACCCCTACCATTTTACAAAAAAAAAGTGACAAAAGTGTGAAAAATGACAGTAGCCGGTTTTTGACAATTCCTTTAATAAAATCTTCTTTCCGCGGTTCCTTCTTCTTCTTTCATTCGGGTTTCTTCCTCTGCTTCTTTCTTGGGTCTTCTCGTCCACATCTTGCCGTCTTGCTGTCTTCTCCCATCTTCTTCTCTGTCCGTCGACCTTCTCGTCCCGCATCTTCTTGATCTTCTGGGTGCTGCGCTTGAAATTGAAGATCCCGCCGTGTTCCCGCTCCTGGGACCCGCCCCCCTCTGACGCCACAGGTAAGCTCATATGAAAGTCCGCGTGTGGCATATGTGCGTCAGAGGGGGGCGGGGTCACATGAGTGTGACACGGCGGGAACTTCAATTGGAAGCTGCGGCGGCTTCTTCTTCTCCGGACGGCGCGCTTGAAATTGAATTCCCCCGCCGTGTGACGCTCTGTGACCCCGCCCCCCTCTGACGCACATGACCTTCTAAGGAGTTTACTTGTGGCATCAGAGGGGGGCGGGTCCCAGGAGCGGAACACGGCGGCCAATTCAAATTCAAGCGCTGGGTCCGGGGAAGAAAAAGATGTGGACGAGAAGGCTGGCGGACGGAGAAGAAGACACAAAATGCGGACGAGGAGGCTGGCGGACGGACGGAGAAGATACAAGAACACGTCGGACTCGGGCAAGATGCGGACGAGAAGGCTGGCGGACGGACGGAGAAGATAGAAGAACACGTCGGACTCGGGCAAGATGTGGACGAGAAGGCTGAAGGACGGACGGAGAAGATAGAAGAACACGTCGGACTCAGGCAAGATGTGGACGAGAAGGCTGGCGGACGGACGGAGAAGATAGAAGAACACGTCGGACTCGGGCAAGATGTGGACGAGAAGGCTGAAGGACGGACGGAGAAGATAGAAGAACACGTCGGACTCGGGCAAGATGTGGACGAGAAGGCTGGCGGACGGACGGAGAAGATAGAAGAACACGTCGGACTCGGGCAAGATGCGGGACGAGAAGGCCGACGGACGGAGAAGATAGAAGAACACGTCGGACTCAGGCAAGATGTGGACGAGAAGGCTGGCGGACGGACGGAGAAGATAGAAGAACACGTCGGACTCGGGCAAGATGTGGACGAGAAGGCTGGCGGACGGACGGAGAAGATAGAAGAACACGTCGGACTCGGGCAAGATGCGGGACGAGAAGGCTGGCGGACGGACGGAGAAGATAGAAGAACACGTCGGACTCGGGCAAGATGTGGACGAGAAGGCTGGCGGACGGACGGAGAAGATAGAAGAACACGTCGGACTCGGGCAAGATGTGGACGAGAAGGCTGGCGGACGGACGGAGAAGATAGAAGAACACGTCGGACTCGGGCAAGATGCGGGACGAGAAGGCCGACGGACGGAGAAGATAGAAGAACACGTCGGACTCGGGCAAGATGCGGACAAGAAGGCTGGCGGACGGACGGAGAAGATAGAAGAACACGTCGGACTCGGGCAAGATGTGGACGAGAAGGCTGGCGGACGGACGGAGAAGATAGAAGAACACGTCGGACTCGGGCAAGATGCGGGACGAGAAGGCTGGCGGACGGACGGAGAAGATAGAAGAACACGTCGGACTCGGGCAAGATGTGGACGAGAAGGCTGAAGGACGGACGGAGAAGATAGAAGAACACGTCGGACTCAGGCAAGATGCGGACGAGAAGGCTGGCGGACGGACGGAGAAGATGGAAGAACACGTCGGACTCGGGCAAGATGTGGACGAGAAGGCTGGCGGACGGACGGAGAAGATAGAAGAACACGTCGGACTCGGGCAAGATGCGGACGAGAAGGCTGGCGGACGGACGGAGAAGATAGAAGAACACGTCGGACTCGGGCAAGATGTGGACGAGAAGGCTGGCGGACGGACGGAGAAGATAGAAGAACACGTCGGACTCGGGCAAGATGCGGACGAGAAGGCTGAAGGACGGACGGAGAAGATAGAAGAACACGTCAGGCAAGATGTGGACGAGAAGGCTGGCGGACGGACGGAGAAGATAGAAGAACACGTCGGACTCGGGCAAGATGTGGACGAGAAGGCTGGCGGACGGACGGAGAAGAAGATGGGAGAAGACAGCGGGCAAGATGTGGACGAGAAGGCTGGCGGACGGACGGAGAAGATAGAAGAACACGTCGGACTCGGGCAAGATGCGGGACGAGAAGGCCGACGGATGGAGAAGATAGAAGAACACGTCGGACTCGGGCAAGATGTGGACGAGAAGGCTGGCGGACGGACGGAGAAGATAGAAGAACACGTCGGGCAAGATGTGGACAAGAAGGCTGGCGGACGGACGGAGAAGATAGAAGACGTCGGGCAAGATGTGGACGAGAAGACCCAAGAAAGAAGCAGCGGAAGAAACCCGAAGGAAAGAAGAAAAGAAGATTTTATTAAAAGATTTGTCAAAAACCGGCTACTGTCATTTTTAACACTTTTGACATTTTTTTTGGGGGGGAAATGGTAGAGGTACAATGTACCCCATTACCATTTCACATAGGGGGGGGCAGGATCTGGGGGTCCCCTTTGTTAAAGGGGTCTTCCAGATTCTGATAAGCCCCCCGCCCGCAGACCTCCACAACCACCGGGCAAGGGTTGTGGGGATGAGGCCCTTGTCCCCATCAACATGGGGACATCCTCCCCATGTTGAGGGCATGTGGCCTGGTGCGGTTCAGGAGAGGGGGGGCCGCACTCTGTCCCCCCCTCTTTTCTGCGGCCGGCCAGGTTAACGTGCTCGGATAAGGGGTCTGGTGTGGATTTTTAGGGGGACTCCACGCCATTTTTTTTTATTTGGGGTGGAGTTCCCCTTAAAATCCACACCAGACCTGAAGGGCCTGGTAATTTAATTTGGGGGACCCCCATACATTTTTTGTTTTCCTTTATGAATGAATCCCTTTAGAATTGCCAGAGCCGACAATTCATTAGAGCCGCGTGTGAATTTTAAATGGCTTTTTTCCTTCAGAATGTCACTTTGTGCAGGGACAGTTCTAAGTGCGGGAAAAATGCGCTATTTCACATGCTGACATTACACCCCCCCAGGTACGAAATTTAAAGGAATATTTCACTTTTATTGTTTCACTTTAAGCATTATTAAATTCACTGCTCCCGAAAAAACGCCCGTTTTAAAAAATAAAAAAAGCATTGATACATGTCCCCTGGGGCAGGACTGAGGTCCCCAAACACTCCCCTGGGGCAGGACTGAGGTCCCCAAACACTCCCCCGGGGCAGGACTGAGGTCCCCAAACACTCCCCTGGGGCAGGACTGAGGTCCCCAAACACTCCCCTGGGGCAGGACTGAGGTCCCCAAACACTCCCCCGGGGCAGGACTGAGGTCCCCAAACACTCCCCTGGGGCAGGACTCGGGTCCCCAAACACTCCCCTGGGGCAGGACTGAGGTCCCCAAACACTCCCCTGGGGCAGGACTGAGGTCCCCAAACACTTTTTAGGACAAAACTTGCAGATTAGCCTTTAATATGAACACTTTTGATTTCTCCCATAGACTTCTATAGGGAGATCGGCGCGGCTTTACATATTACTTTCAATGCGCCGGCTGCTGCGCTGGTTCATGCGCCTAATTAAAGCGGTGGTTCCCCTAAAAATAAAGTTTTGACATTGCATTTGCTATAATAATTACAGTTAGAATCGGCTGGTTTTATGTAAATAATACCTCCGTACGTAGCGTTTGTATTATTCGTTCCCACCGCCACTTCCGGGTACGATGCTAGCGGTGGGCGTTCCTTATTGATGGACAGGCATCCGACCGACGCATCCATCGCGTCACGAGATGCCGAAAGAAGCCGAACGTCGGTGCGGCTCTATACGGCGCATGCGCAACATATACTACACGAGCCTGTCCATATACTACACTAGCCTGTCCATATACTACACTAGCCTGTCCCTATACTACACTAGCCTGTCCATATACTACACTAGCCTGTCCATATACTACACTAGCCTGTCCCTATACTACACTAGCCTGTCCGTATACTACACTAGCCTGTCCCTATACTACACTAGCCTGTCCCTATACTACACTAGCCTGTCCCTATACTACACTAGCCTGTCCCTATACTACACTAGCCTGTCCATATACTACACGAGCCTGTCCCTATACTACACTAGCCTGTCCCTATACTACACTAGCCTGTCCCTATACTACACTAGCCTGTCCCTATACTACACTAGCCTGTCCATATACTACACTAGCCTGTCCATATACTACACTAGCCTGTCCATATACTACACTAGCCTGTCCCTATACTACACTAGCCTGTCCCTATACTACACTAGCCTGTCCATATACTACACTAGCCTGTCCCTATACTACACGAGCCTGTCCCTATACTACACTAGCCTGTCCCTATACTACACTAGCCTGTCCATATACTACACGAGCCTGTCCGTATACTACACTAGCCTGTCCATATACTACACTAGCCTGTCCCTATACTACACTAGCCTGTCCGTATACTACACTAGCCTGTCCCTATACTACACTAGCCTGTCCGTATACTACACTAGCCTGTCCCTATACTACACTAGCCTGTCCCTATACTACACTAGCCTGTCCGTATACACTAGCCTGTCCATATACTACACTAGCCTGTCCCTATACTACACTAGCCTGTCCCTATACTACACTAGCCTGTCCGTATACTACACTAGCCTGTCCCTATACTACACTAGCCTGTCCATATACTACACTAGCCTGTCCGTATACTACACTAGCCTGTCCCTATACTACACTAGCCTGTCCGTATACTACACTAGCCTGTCCCTATACTACACTAGCCTGTCCGTATACTACACTAGCCTGTCCGTATACTACACTAGCCTGTCCCTATACTACACTAGCCTGTCCGTATACTACACTAGCCTGTCCGTATACTACACTAGCCTGTCCCATATACTACACTAGCCTGTCCATATACTACACTAGCCTGTCCCTATACTACACTAGCCTGTCCGTATACTACACTAGCCTGTCCGTATACTACACTAGCCTGTCCCTATACTACACTAGCCTGTCCCTATACTACACTAGCCTGTCCCTATACTACACTAGCCTGTCCCTATACTACACTAGCCTGTCCCTATACTACACTAGCCTGTCCGTATACTACACTAGCCTGTCCGTATACTACACTAGCCTGTCCCTATACTACACTAGCCTGTCCGTATACTACACTAGCCTGTCCGTATACTACACTAGCCTGTCCCATATACTACACTAGCCTGTCCATATACTACACTAGCCTGTCCCTATACTACACTAGCCTGTCCGTATACTACACGAGCCTGTCCGTATACTACACTAGCCTGTCCCTATACTACACTAGCCTGTCCGTATACTACACGAGCCTGTCCGTATACTACACTAGCCTGTCCCTATACTACACTAGCCTGTCCCTATACTACACGAGCCTGTCCGTATACTACACTAGCCTGTCCCTATACTACACTAGCCTGTCCCTATACTACACTAGCCTGTCCGTATACTACACTAGCCTGTCCGTATACTACACGAGCCTGTCCGTATACTACATGTGACGGTATCGGTATGATATCCCCGTCAACGTTCCCTTCTTCCCATAACGACAATCACCCCAATATTCCACGAGGAGGGATATCCCTGGAATCGCCCAGAAAGCCACACATGAGACAAGCTTACTGCTGGAACAAGACACTTTATTGACACAAAAACTCAGCTTATATGTGGTTACAGCCTGTTAGGAACGCCCCCCTCACACAGTGGGGTTTCCCATACAGATTATAGGAGACAAGTCGGAGCCGACCATGCAGACATGTTTCTTTAGATAAAGACATCAGCGGAGTTAATTACTAGGTGTAACAGCCTGACCACAATGAAGCAATCAGAATAATTAACATGAGCCCCTTATCTAATCATTGTAAACAGTAAGGCCGGTCTCCTTCCCACACACAATAAATCAATTACCATTTGAACTAGGGAGCTGGCTGAGGAAGGGTCATTAACATGTCAATAGCTTGTGACACATGAACCAAGCAGGGAGATTTACACTGACATCCTTCACACTACACTAGCCTGTCCCTATACTACACTAGCCTGTCCGTATACTACACTAGCCTGTCCGTATACTACACGAGCCTGTCCCTATACTACACTAGCCTGTCCCTATACTACACTAGCCTGTCCGTATACTACACGAGCCTGTCCGTATACTACACTAGCCTGTCCCTATACTACACTAGCCTGTCCCTATACTACACGAGCCTGTCCGTATACTACACTAGCCTGTCCCTATACTACACTAGCCTGTCCATATACTACACTAGCCTGTCCCTCTACTACACTAGCCTGTCCCTATACTACACTAGCCTGTCCGTATACTACACTAGCCTGTCCGTATACTACACTAGCCTGTCCCTATACTACACTAGCCTGTCCATATACTACACTAGCCTGTCCCTATACTACACTAGCCTGTCCCTATACTACACTAGCCTGTCCGTATACTACACTAGCCTGTCCCTATACTATGCTAGCCTGTCCGTATACTACACTAGCCTGTCCCTATACTACACTAGCCTGTCCCTATACTACACTAGCCTGTCCCTATACTACACTAGCCTGTCCCTATACTACACTAGCCTGTCCCTATACTACACTAGCCTGTCCGTATACTACACTAGCCTGTCCCTATACTACACTAGCCTGTCCCTATACTACACTAGCCTGTCCCTATACTACACGAGCCTGTCCCTATACTACACTAGCCTGTCCCTATACTACACTAGCCTGTCCGTATACTACACTAGCCTGTCCCTATACTACACTAGCCTGTCCGTATACTACACGAGCCTGTCCCTATACTACACTAGCCTGTCCCTATACTACACTAGCCTGTCCGTATACTACACTAGCCTGTCCCTATACTACACTAGCCTGTCCCTATACTACACTAGCCTGTCCCTATACTACACTAGCCTGTCCCTATACTACACTAGCCTGTCCCTATACTACACGAGCCTGTCCGTATACTACACTAGCCTGTCCCTATACTACACTAGCCTGTCCCTATACTACACTAGCCTGTCCCTATACTACACTAGCCTGTCCGTATACTACACTAGCCTGTCCGTATACTACACTAGCCTGTCCATATACTACACTAGCCTGTCCATATACTACACTAGCCTGTCCGTATACTACACTAGCCTGTCCCTATACTACACCAGCCTGTCCCTATACTACACTAGCCTGTCCATATACTACACTAGCCTGTCCCTATACTACACTAGCCTGTCCCTATACTACACTAGCCTGTCCGTATACTACACTAGCCTGTCCCTATACTACACTAGCCTGTCCCTATACTACACTAGCCTGTCCATATACTACACTAGCCTGTCCGTATACTACACTAGCCTGTCCGTATACTACACTAGCCTGTCCCTACACTACACTAGCCTGTCCCTATACTACACTAGCCTGTTCCTATACTACACTAGCCTGTCCCTATACTACACTAGCCTGTCCGTATACTACACTAGCCTGTCCATATACTACACTAGCCTGTCCCTATACTACACTAGCCTGTCTATATACTACACTAGCCTGTCCATATACTACACAAGCCTGTCCGTATACTACACTAGCCTGTCCGTATACTACACTAGCCTGTCCGTATACTACACTAGCCTGTCCGTATACTACACTAGCCTGTCCGTATACTACACTAGCCTGTCCGTATACTACACTAGCCTGTCCGTATACTACACTAGCCTGTCCCTATACTACACTAGCCTGTCCCTATACTACACTAGCCTGTCCCTATACTACACTAGCCTGTCCCTACACTACACTAGCCTGTCCCTATACTACACTAGCCTGTCCGTATACTACACTAGCCTGTCCCTATACTACACTAGCCTGTCCATATACTACACTAGCCTGTCCCTATACTACACTAGCCTGTCCCTATACTACACTAGCCTGTCCTTATACTACACTAGCCTGTCCCTACACTACACTAGCCTGTCCCTATACTACACTAGCCTGTCCGTATACTACACTAGCCTGTCCGTATACTACACTAGCCTGTCCCTATACTACACTAGCCTGTCCATATACTACACTAGCCTGTCCCTATACTACACTAGCCTGTCCCTATACTACACTAGCCTGTCCTTATACTACACGAGCCTGTCCCTATACTACACTAGCCTGTCCTTATACTACACTAGCCTGTCCGTATACTACACGAGCCTGTCCCTATACTACACTAGCCTGTCCCTATACTACACGAGCCTGTCCCTATACTACACTAGCCTGTCCTTATACTACACTAGCCTGTCCGTATACTACACTAGCCTGTCCATATATTACACTAGCCTGTCCATATACTACACGAGCCTGTCCCTATACTACACTAGCCTGTCCGTATACTACACTAGCCTGTCCCTATACTACACTAGCCTGTCCGTATACTACACTAGCCTGTCCGTATACTACACTAGCCTGTCCCTATACTACACTAGCCTGTCCCTATACTACACTAGCCTGTCCCTATACTACACTAGCCTGTCCATATACTACACTAGCCTGTCCTTATACTACACTAGCCTGTCCGTATACTACACTAGCCTGTCCCTATACTACACTAGCCTGTCCGTATACTACACTAGCCTGTCCATATATTACACTAGCCTGTCCATATACTACACGAGCCTGTCCCTATACTACACTAGCCTGCCCGTATACTACACTAGCCTGTCCCTATACTACACTAGCCTGTCCATATACTACACTAGCCTGTCCCTATACTACACTAGCCTGTCCCTATACTACACTAGCCTGTCCCTATACTACACTAGCCTGTCCCTATACTACACTAGCCTGTCCATATACTACACTAGCCTGTCCCTATACTACACTAGCCTGTCCGTATACTACACTAGCCTGTCCCTATACTACACTAGCCTGTCCCTATACTACACTAGCCTGTCCGTATACTACACTAGCCTGTCCCTATACTACACTAGCCTGTCCGTATACTACACTAGCCTGTCCCTATACTACACTAGCCTGTCCCTATACTACACTAGCCTGTCCATATACTACACTAGCCTGTCCCTATACTACACTAGCCTGTCCGTATACTACACGAGCCTGTCCCTATACTACACTAGCCTGTCCCTATACTACACTAGCCTGTCCGTATACTACACTAGCCTGTCCCTATACTACACTAGCCTGTCCCTATACTACACTAGCCTGTCCGTATACTACACTAGCCTGTCCCTATACTACACTAGCCTGTCTATATACTACACTAGCCTGTCCATATACTACACAAGCCTGTCCGTATACTACACTAGCCTGTCCGTATACTACACTAGCCTGTCCCTATACTACACTAGCCTGTCCCTATACTACACGAGCCTGTCCATATACTACACTAGCCTGTCCATATACTACACGAGCCTGTCCCTATACTACACTAGCCTGTCCGTATACTACACTAGCCTGTCCCTATACTACACTAGCCTGTCCATATACTACACTAGCCTGTCCATATACTACACTAGCCTGTCCGTATACTACACTAGCCTGTCCATATACTACACTAGCCTGTCCCTATACTACACTAGCCTGTCCGTATACTACACTAGCCTGTCCGTATACTACACTAGCCTGTCCCTATACTACACTAGCCTGTCCCTATACTACACCAGCCTGTCCCTATACTACACTAGCCTGTCCCTATACTACACTAGCCTGTCCCTATACTACACTAGCCTGTCCCTATACTACACCAGCCTGTCCCTATACTACACTAGCCTGTCCCTATACTACACTAGCCTGTCCCTATACTACACTAGCCTGTCCGTATACTACACTAGCCTGTCCATATACTACACTAGCCTGTCCCTAGCCTGTCCCTATACTACACTAGCCTGTCCCTATACTACACTAGCCTGTCCGTATACTACACTAGCCTGTCCATATACTACACTAGCCTGTCCCTATACTACACTAGCCTGTCCCTATACTACACTAGCCTGCCCATATACTACACTAGCCTGTCCATATACTACACTAGCCTGTCCGTATACTACACTAGCCTGTCCCTATACTACACTAGCCTGTCCGTATACTACACTAGCCTGTCCCTATACTACACTAGCCTGTCCATATACTACACTAGCCTGTCCCTATACTACACTAGCCTGTCCGTATACTACACTAGCCTGTCCCTATACTACACTAGCCTGTCCCTCTACTACACTAGCCTGTCCCTATACTACACTAGCCTGTCCATATACTACACTAGCCTGTCCGTATACTACACTAGCCTGTCCATATACTACACTAGCCTGTCCCTATACTACACTAGCCTGTCCCTATACTACACTAGCCTGTCCCTATACTACACTAGCCTGTCCCTATACTACACTAGCCTGTCCGTATACTACACTAGCCTGTCCGTATACTACACTAGCCTGTCCCTATACTACACTAGCCTGTCCATATACTACACGAGCCTGTCCCTATACTACACTAGCCTGTCCCTATACTACACTAGCCTGTCCCTATACTACACTAGCCTGTCCCTATACTACACTAGCCTGTCCCTATACTACACTAGCCTGTCCGTATACTACACTAGCCTGTCCGTATACTACACTAGCCTGTCCGTATACTACACGAGCCTGTCCCTATACTACACTAACCTGTCCCTATACTACACTAGCCTGTCCCTATACTACACGAGCCTGTCCCTATACTACACTAGCCTGTCCCTATACTACACTAGCCTGTCCATATACTACACTAGCCTGTCCATATACTACACTAGCCTGTCCCTATACTACACTAGCCTGTCCCTATACTACACTAGCCTGTCCCTATACTACACTAGCCTGTCCGTATACTACACTAGCCTGTCCGTATACTACACTAGCCTGTCCCTATACTACACTAGCCTGTCCGTATACTACACTAGCCTGTCCATATATTACACTAGCCTGTCCCTATACTACACTAGCCTGTCCCTATACTACACTAGCCTGTCCCTATACTACACTAGCCTGTCCATATACTACACTAGCCTGTCCCTATACTACACTAGCCTGTCCCTATACTACACTAGCCTGTCCCTATACTACACTAGCCTGTCCGTATACTACACTAGCCTGTCCCTATACTACACTAGCCTGTCCCTATACTACACTAGCCTGTCCCTATACTACACTAGCCTGTCTATATACTACACTAGCCTGTCCGTATACTACACTAGCCTGTCCGTATACTACACTTGCCTGTCCCACTATAGTCTATGGCTGAGCCCAGGAGCTGACACTCTAATGTCCCCAGTGCAGTCCTATGGCCAAGCCCAGGAGCTGACACTCTAATGTCCCCAGTACAGTGTATGGCAGAGTCCCCAATCACATTAGAGCACCCCACTCTCACAGTCCCCCCAATCAAGGAGCCCCCCCCCCCCAACACAGAGCCCCCCAATCAGGCGGGAGGTTTGGGGGGGTCAGGAGGAGACGGATATCTTTTCCTCCGGAATGTTGGGGGTTACTCTGCATGTCGCCCACCTTGGGGAGGGTCATGCGTTGCCATGGTGCGGACAAGCTGCCCCCATCACCATGGCAACGAAAGATGCCGCACTACCAGGACCTAGAGAGTGTTATTGGGCGTGTCTTCCTGAATGTTGGGGGGGCGGTCCTGAGTGCGCCCCACCCCCTCCCCCTGGGCGGGGTCATGCATTGTCATGGCGACCAGCTTGCATACACAATGACAATGCATGACCCCGCCCAGGGGGTGGGGGGGGCCACACAGCACTGCCCCCCCCCCAACATTCAGGAAGAAAAGGAAGTCCGCTGGTCATGGTGCCGGCCTGGTAAGACCGTGACAACCCGTGGCACTGATCCAGGGGGGAGTGTCCTGTGCACCCCCGGGTGATAAACACTGATCTACAGAGGGGGGGGGGCACACAGAGGGCCAGGCAGGGCTGACACCTCATACAGGGGGGGGGTCTTTCTCTCCTATAAGGGGGGGTTACAGAGGTGTGAGAGGGGGAGGGGAGCGCTCTGTCCCTCACATGGTCTGTTATACGGCACCATTCACCTCTCACCCCGCTCCTCCACCGACCCCGGAAGGTAAACAGACTCCTCACCCGGAAGTAAAGAGGAAGGCCGGAAGTGGGTGGAGCCCGAGAGATAGTTGGGTCTCTTTCTTTGGTTGGCGGGCAGAAGAAGAGAAATCCGGGTGGCTCCGCCTATTAGGGGGCGGGGCGTCACGTGATCTCGTTTTCCGCAGAGGCCCCGCCCAGAAATGATGGCAGTGTGCAGAGTGATCATGTGACCTGAAGGAGAGGTGAGTGTGATCATCACTGAGGACCGCCCACAGGGAGGGGCTGAGCCCAGGAGCTGACACTCTAATGTCCCCCTATAGTCTATGGCTGAGCCCAGGAGCTGACACTCTAATGTCCCACTATAGTCTATGGCTGAGCCCAGGAGCTGACACTCTAATGTCCCACTATAGTCTATGGCTGAGCCCAGGAGCTGACACTCTAATGTCCCACTATAGTCTATGGCTGAGCCCAGGAGCTGACACTGTAATGTCCCACTATAGTCTATGGCTGAGCCCAGGAGCTGACACTCTAATGTCCCACTATAGTCTATGGCTGAGCCCAGGAGCTGACACTCTAATGTCCCCAGTGCAGTCTATGGCTGAGCCCAGGAGCTGACACTCTAATGTCCCACTATAGTCTATGGCTGAGCCCAGGAGCTGACACTCTAATGTCCCACTATAGTCTATGGCTGAGCCCAGGAGCTGACACTCTAATGTCCCCAGTGCAGTCTATGGCTGAGCCCAGGAGCTGACACTCTAATGTCCCCAGTGCAGTCTATGGCTGAGCCCAGGAGCTGACACTCTAATGTCCCCACTATAGTCTATGGCTGAGCCCAGGAGCTGACACTCTAATGTCCCCAGTGCAGTCTATGGCTGAGCCCAGGAGCTGACACTCTAATGTCCCACTATAGTCTATGGCTGAGCCCAGGAGCTGACACTCTAATGTCCCACTATAGTCTATGGCTGAGCCCAGGAGCTGACACTCTAATGTCCCCACTATAGTCTATGGCTGAGCCCAGGAGCTGACACTCTAATGTCCCCATTGCAGTCTATGGCTGAGCCCAGGAGCTGACACTCTAATGTCCCCACTATAGTCTATGGCTGAGCCCAGGAGCTGACACTCTAATGTCCCACTATAGTCTATGACTGAGCCCAGGAGCTGACACTCTAATGTTCCCAGTGCAGTCTATGGCTGAGCCCAGGAGCTGACACTCTAATGTCCCCAGTATAGTCTATGACTGAGCCCAGGAGCTGACACTCTAATGTCCCCACTATAGTCTATGGCTGAGCCCAGGAGCTGACACTCTAATGTCCCCAGTGCAGTCTATGGCTGAGCCCAGGAGCTGACACTCTAATGTCCCACTATAGTCTATGACTGAGTCCAGGAGCTGACACTCTAATGTCCCCAGTGCAGTCTATGGCTGAGCCCAGGAGCTGACACTCTAATGTCCCACTATAGTCTATGGCTGAGCCCAGGAGCTGACACTCTAATGTCCCCACTATAGTCTATGACTGAGCCCAGGAGCTGACACTCTAATGTCCCCACTATAGTCTATGGCTGAGCCCAGGAGCTGACACTCTAATGTCCCCCTATAGTCTATGGCTGAGCCCAGGAGCTGACACTCTAATGTCCCACTATAGTCTATGGCTGAGCCCAGGAGCTGACACTCTAATGTCCCACTATAGTCTATGGCTGAGCCCAGGAGCTGACACTCTAATGTCCCCACTATAGTCTATGACTGAGCCCAGGAGCTGACACTCTAATGTTCCCACTATAGTCTATAGCTGAGCCCAGGAGCTGACACTCTAATGTCCCCACTATAGTCTATGGCTGAGCCCAGGAGCTGACACTCTAATGTCCCACTATAGTCTATGACTGAGCCCAGGAGCTGACACTCTAATGTCCCACTATAGTCTATGACTGAGCCCAGGAGCTGACACTCTAATGTCCCCACTATAGTCTATGGCTGAGCCCAGGAGCTGACACTCTAATGTCCCCACTATAGTCTATGGCTGAGCCCAGGAGCTGACACTCTAATGTCCCCACTATAGTCTATGGCTGAGCCCAGGAGCTGACACTCTAATGTCCCCACTATAGTCTATGACTGAGCCCAGGAGCTGACACTCTAATGTCCCCACTATAGTCTATGGCTGAGCCCAGGAGCTGACACTCTAATGTCCCCACTATAGTCTATGGCTGAGCCCAGGAGCTGACACTCTAATGTCCCCAGTGCAGTCTATGGCTGAGCCCAGGAGCTGACACTCTAATGTCCCCACTATAGTCTATGACTGAGCCCAGGAGCTGACACTCTAATGTCCCCACTATAGTCTATGACTGAGCCCAGGAGCTGACACTCTAATGTCCCACTATAGTCTATGACTGAGCCCAGGAGCTGACACTCTAATGTCCCCACTATAGTCTATGGCTGAGCCCAGGAGCTGACACTCTAATGTCCCACTATAGTCTATGGCTGAGCCCAGGAGCTGACACTCTAATGTCCCCAGTGCAGTCTATGGCCAAGCCCAGGAGCTGACACTCTAATGTCCCCAGTGCAGTCTATGGCTGAGCCCAGGAGCTGACACTCTAATGTCCCCAGTACAGTCCTATGGCTGAGCCCAGGAGCTGACACTCTAATGTCCCACTATAGTCTATGGCTGAGCCCAGGAGCTGACACTCTAATGTCCCCACTATAGTCTATGGCTGAGCCCAGGAGCTGACACTCTAATGTCCCACTATAGTCTATGGCTGAGCCCAGGAGCTGACACTCTAATGTCCCCACTATAGTCTATGGCTGAGCCCAGGAGCTGACACTCTAATGTCGCACTATAGTCTATGTCTGAGCCCAGGAGCTGACACTCTAATGTCCCCACTATAGTCTATGGCTGAGCCCAGGAGCTGACACTCTAATGTCCCACTATAGTCTATGGCTGAGCCCAGGAGCTGACACTCTAATGTCCCCACTGTAGTCTATGGCTGAGCCCAGGAGCTGACACTCTAATGTCCCACTATAGTCACTGACCTTGTATAGCGCTTTTCTCTCTGAGGACTCCAAGTATTGGAGATGGCGTTAGCCGGGAATCGAACCCGGGTCATCTGCTTAGAAAGCAGCTGTGCTAACCACTGCACCACCAACGCAAAGGTAGCATGTCTTTAGTGTGGAAGGAGACCGGAGAACCCGGAGGAAACCCACGCAAGCACAGGGAGAACATGCAAACTCCATGCAGATAGTGTCCTGGTCAGGATTTGAACCAAGGACCCCAGTGCTGCAAGGCTCACCACTAAGCCTCTGTGCTGCCCATATACGGCCTCTGTTCTGGAAGGCCCGCCCCCGCTGAGCGGGGTACATCAGTGATGTCCAATCAAAACTCCTCCAGAAGAAATCCAAACTTCTCCTAATCTACAATCTATAACACTCCTATAATAAAACACCCCAAATAACAATAAAGAGGGGTACAGTGGTCCCCAAATTACCAACACAATGGGGGTAAAGATTCTATTCACACTTAGGCCTCATTCACAGGGGGGGTAATAATCCGTACCCCATGGGAGGGCCGCGTGTACCGCAATGGGGATGCACAGGTGTTCCCAGCATCCCGTGTAGGCAGTCCCATTGCTGTCATCTGGGGTGCAGCGGCTGTTCCCAATGTGACATCTGTGTGGGTGCCGGTGCACGGCCCCGAACGCACCCAGGGTGCGCCCGCGCAACTGCACCCACATGGATGTCCTCTTTGGGGTAAGTGCAGCCCCCATACAGGGTACAGATTCATACCCCCCGTGTGAGTGAGGCCTGGGACTTCTCCATGAAGGACCTCACTGGTGGGAAGAGTTCTCATTTCTCCAGCAAAGAAAGCTGGAAAGACTCCTCCCATACCGGCCTCCAACCTCCTCATAGCCGGTCCAAACCACACCTTAAAAACATACCGGCCTCCAACCTCCTCTCCTCGCCGGTCCAAACCACACCTCAAAAACATACAGGCCTCCAACCTCCTCGCCGGTCCAAACCACACCTTAAAAAGATACCGGCCTCCAACCTCCTCTCCTCGCCGGTCCAACACACACCTTTTTTTTAAATCCACTTTATTTTTATATCTTTTCTTATTTCATACATAGATATGCCTATTCGGCATCCATTTCATTTTATTTGACATACATTATACCACATTTTTATATTCATATACTACTCCAGTGTACGTATATACCTATGTAGGATAAAGAGTTGCGACAATTTGTGCGACGCAGAGACAGATACCGCCGGAACAGATTCAATCGCCCTCTCCCACTGATCTCCATCTATCTCCCCAATGTCTTCCACCCACTTCCTACGGCTTCTAAGGGAAGCATGACTCTGAATTGTTGCTAACAGTCCCTCATATGTTTTTGTTATGAGTCCTCTCCGAGCTTCTGCTTGCAGAACCGTCGTCATCAAAGGTGACGGTAAAGTCACCACCAATGATCGTGTTTGTTGTTGTTTCTGTAGAGCATGCCGGAGCTGGAGGTACTGATAGAAGCCCCGTGGGGCTAATTGGTATTCTCTACACAGCTGCTCGTACGTTTTCAGTACCCCACCCTCGTACAGCTGTGAAAAGAACACACACCTTAAAAACATACCGGCCTCCAATCTCCTCTCCTCGCCGGTCCAACACACACCTTAAAAACATACCGGCCTCCAACCTCCTCTCCTCGCCGGTCCAACACACACCTTAAAAACATACCGGCCTCCAACCTCCTCTCCTCGCCGGTCCAACACACACCTTAAAAACATACCGGCCTCCAACCTCCTCTCCTCGCCGGTCCAACACACACCTTAAAAACATACCGGCCTCCAACCTCCTCTCCTCGCCGGTCCAACACACACCTTAAAAACATACCGGCCTCCAACCTCCTCTCCTCGCCGGTCCAACACACACCTTAAAAACATACCGGCCTCCAACCTCCTCTCCTCGCCGGTCCAACACACACCTTAAAAACATACCGGCCTCCAACCTCCTCTCCTCGCCGGTCCAACACACACCTTAAAAACATACCGGCCTCCAACCTCCTCTCCTCGCCGGTCCAACACACACCTTAAAAACATACCGGCCTCCAACCTCCTCTCCTTGCCTGGCCAACACACACCTTAAAAACATACCGGCCTCCAACCTCCTCTCCTCGCCGGTCCAACACACGCCTCGAAAATTTGATGTCGATCGACAATACATTGATGAAACATAATCACCTGTAAAAAAGTGACTGAGATGTTGGTGGTAAACGGCCTTCTAGACCCGGGGGGACCCGAGTCCTCCGAAAGCTGCCTCATATCCAAGAGTTGCCAAGAGTGGAAATGTAGACATTAAGCTTTAAGGTTAATCAAAAATATCACATTCTAAAGGGAAAGGTAGAACAAGGGGGAGGGGAGTATGGAAGGGGGAGGGGAGGTTGGAGGTAAGGAAGGGGTGTGGGGGTTCCCCCAAACCCTCACTCCCCTTCTTTCTCCAACCTCCCCTCCCCCTTCCTCCCTCTCTTCCTCTTCCATACTCCCCTCCCCCTTGTTCTACCTTTCCCTTTAGAATGTGATATTTTTGATTAACCTTAAAGCTTGATGTCTACATTTCCACTCTTGGCAACTCTTGGATATTGGACGTCATATTTGCCCAGCCAATTAAATGGGGCAGAGGTTGGTACCAGGAAGTCACCCGGCCAAAAGTGCTATGAAAAGTCAAGATCCGGTTTAATGGCGGTCCTCCTTGGTTGCCCTTCGCTTCTTCACTAGCTGGAATAATTTGCGTAGGTGAAGACGGGTTACTACGAGTTTCAACATTGGGATCAACAGCCAGTGTTGCCCTTTGTTGACCAATGACGGAATCCAATAGCATATTGGTGTCATCGGTCACTGGTGACATAAGGGAACTCGGTAGTGGGAGGAGACCACCATTCTGTGGGATGTCATTGCTGTGATCCCTGGGAGGTGCGACGCTGGGAATGGGAACGTCAGTCTCCTCCATGGCGCTCGCTGCATTTTTCCTTGATGGTGGAATGATGACATCACGCGGTGGCAGTCTTTTGTGGGACGATATCCCTGTGTTCGACCTCCATTGTTGCTTGGTGCTCCTTTATTTTCTGTCTTATCCAAGCACTAAGGGAAGCTCGAGGAGATGCAACTCTGGAAATGGGAATGGCCGCCTCCTCCATGGTGCTCGCTGCATTTTTCAGATGTTGGTGGTAAACGGCCTGCTAGGCCCGGGGGGAACCGAGTCCTCCGAAAGCCGCCTCATATCCAAGAGTTGCCAAGAGTGGAAATGTAGACATTAAGCTTTAAGGTTAATCAAAAATGTCACATTCTAAAGGGAAAGGTAGAACAAGGGGGAGGAGGAGTATGGAAGAGGGAGAGAGGGAGGAAAGGAGGAGGGGAGGTTGGAGGTAAGGAAGGGGTGTGGGGGTTCCCCCAAACCCTCACCCCCCTTCTTTTTCCAACCTCCCCTCCCCCTTCCTCCCTCTCTCCCTCTTCCATACTCCCCTCCCCCTTGTTCTACCTTTCCCTTTAGAATGTGATATTTTTGATTAACCTTAAAGCTTGATGTCAACATTTCCACTCTTGGCAACTCTTGGGTGTTGGACGTCATATTTGCCCAGCCAATTAAATGGGGCAGAGGTTGGTACCAGGAAGTCACCCGGCCAAAAGTGCTATGAAAAGTAAAGATCCGGTTTAATGGCGGTCCTCCTTGGTTGCCCTTCGCTTCTTCACTAGCTGGAATAATTGCCGTAGGTGAAGACGGGTTACTACGAGTTTCAACATTGGGATCAACAGCCAGTGTTGCCCTTTGTTGACCAATGACGGAATCCAATAGCATATTGATGTCATCGGTCACTGGTGACATAAGGGAACTCGGTAGTGGGAGGAGACCACCATTCTGTGGGATGTCGTTGCTGTGGTCCCTGGGAGGTGCGACGCTGGGAATGGGAACGTCAGTCTCCTCCATGGCGCTCGCTGCATTTTTCCTTGATGGTGGAATGATGACATCACTCGGTGGCAGTCTTTTGTGGGACGATATCCCTGTGTCCGACCTCCATTGTTGCTTGGTGCTCCTTTATTTTCTGTCTTATCCAAGCACTAAGGGAAGCTTGAGGAGATGCAACTCTGGAAATGGGAATGGCCGCCTCCTCCATGGTGCTCGCTGCATTTTTCCTTGATGGTGGAATGATGACATCACTTGGTGGGATGATGTCACTCTTTCGTGGGACGATATCCGTGTGCCCAACCTCCATTGTTGCTTGGTGCTCCTTTATTTTCTGTCTTATCCAAGCACTAAGGGAAGCTTGAGGAGATGCAACTCTGGAAATGGGAATGGCCGCCTCCTCCATGGTGCTCGCTGCATTTTTCCTTGATGGTGGAATGATGACATCACTCGGTGGGATGTCACTCTTTCGTGGGACGATATCCGTGTGCCCAACCTCCATTGTTGCTTGGTGCTCCTTTATTTTCTGTCTTATCCAAGCACTAAGGGAAGCTTGAGGAGATGCAACTCTGGAAATGGGAACGGCCGCCTCCTCCATGGTGCTCGCTGCATTTTTCCTTGATGGTGGAATGATGACATCACTTGGTGGGATGATGTCACTCTTTCGTGGGACGATAAACGTGTGCCCAACCTCCATTGTTGCTTGGTGCTCCTTTATTTTCTGTCTTATCCAAGCACTAAGGGAAGGTTGAGGAGATGCAACTCTGGAAATGGGAATGGCCGCCTCCCCCATGGTGCTCTCTGCATTCTCACTTGTTGGTGGAATGGTGTCATCACTTGCTGGTATAATGATGTCACTTGTTGGTGGAATGGTGTCATCACTTGCTGGTATGATGACGTCACTTGGTGGAACGGTGTCATCACTTTCTGGTATAATGATGTCACTTGGTGGTGGAATGGTGTCATCACTTTCTGGTATAATGACGTGACTTGTTTGTGGAATGGTGTCATCACTTGCTGGTATGATGACGTCACTTGGTGGAACGGTGTCATCACTTTCTGGTATAATGACATCACTTGTTGGTAGAACGGTGTCATCACTTTCTGGTATGATGACGTGACTTGTTGGTGGAATGGTGTCATCACTTGCTGGTAAGATGACGTCACTTGGGGAAATGGCGTCACTCGGTGGTGGGGTGATGTTGCTACTTGTTGGTCGGCGCAGTCGGTAGAATGGCTTGAAACATATTAGGAGCAGTACCACCAGCATGGTGATAACCCCCAGAAAGCATTCTGACCGGTGCTCAGTAACAATATTAATAAGGACGGGTGGGACTGTGTTGTCTAGGGCCACCCACCCCTTGGACCAGACTGACCAGAGCCCGGTGACCACCCATTGGTCCCAATCACCCGCATTTATATAGAGGGGTAGGATTATGTTCTCAAAGACTGCCCCCCGTCTGTTCCAGATATCGATCAGTAAATAAATCAATCCGATCAGCTCCTGGAACATCATAAAACGTCCTAATATTCTGGCCAGGTGATATTGGCGCAGGATGTATTTCAGAATCAGAAACGTTATCAGGACTGCCAAGCTAAACCAGACTGGAGGACGGGTCAGGAATAAAAACCAGCTGATGGGTTCTAGAGGGTCATTTTCATTTCCTCTCAATGTTTCCTCCACTGGCTGCTCCGTCCTCTTCATGTTCTCCTCCTCCATGCTGGTCTCTGGGGCCCCTTTGATGACATCTCTGGGGACAGCCCATGGATACAGGATCCTAAAAATCAGCGGAATCTTCGCTGGCTGTTGTGGAGTTTCCACAATCTCCTCCTCTGGGGGCCCTCTGATGACATTTGTGGGCCCCTCCTGCTCCATGCGGGTCTCTGGGGCCCCTTTGATGACATCTCTGGGGACAGCCCATGGATAAAGAATTCTAAAAATCAGCGGAATCTTCGCTGGCTGTTGTGGAGTTTCCACAATCTCCTCCTCTGGGACCCCTCTGATGACATTTGTGGGCTCCTCCTGCTCCATTGGGGTCTCTGGGGCCCCACTGATGACATCTCTGGGGACAGCCCATGGATACAGGATCCTAAAAATCAGCGGAATCTTCGCTGACTGCTGTGTTTCCACAATCTCCTCCTCTGGGGGCCCCCTGATGACATTTGTGGGCTCCTCCTGCACCATTGGGGTCTCTGGGACCCCTCTGATGACATTTGTGGGCTCCTCCTGCTCCATTGGGGTCTCTGGGGCCCCACTGATGACATCTCTGGGGACAGCCCATGGATACAGGATCCTAAAAATCAGCGGAATCTGCGCTGGCTGCTGTGTTTGCACAATCCCCTCCTCTGGGGGCCCTCGGATGACATTTGAGGGCCCCTCCTGATCCACGTGGACCTCTGGGGATTGGATGATGGTATATCTCTGTCCTCCCAAAGAGAGCAACAGTGAAACAATCATAACGAGGATTTGGTTCCTCATTTTTGCTTGTAGAAAATAACTGGCAGGAAATGCCAAGTACTAGTAATAGACGATCAGACAATTAATGCCAATCAATCAATAGACTCTGAATTCCAATCACTGGAGATAATGTGATGAAATACAAATCAATCAGTCAGGAGCTCTGCAAGAGAGATGCTTCTGCTGTGAAGACCTATTGTCAACTGACAGCTCCTCCCCCTGCAGGCTATTTATTTGCTTCCACAGCTGTGACATCACATAGCTCTATGTTCACAGTGCAGGTTACCATGGTAACAGAATGTTTGTTTTCTCTCTGTGTGCTTCTATTTTTACACTGCAGGTCACATGACCAGCACTGAGAAAATTGTGTCTGTAAACAATCATTGGTTCTCCCCTGCAGCCGATCAATCCGATCAATTCCTTTTATTATTAGATATTATTTTATCCCAATAAATTCCTTATCGTTATTCAGAGATAATCCCGTATTTTATATTCGTGTAATATTATAAAATGTAACAATTCTGAATGTTTGATTTGTTTTATTATAATTTAATATGAATGATATTATTATTATTGTAAATATGAATACACTAATAATATCAGTAATAATAAGAAGAATATTACCAATAAAAATACGATTATTAATTAAATAATGATTTATAATAATCGTAGCACCAAAAAAAAAATAAAGCAAATATTGATGACAATATTAAAAATGATAAATAAAAAAGGAAACAATATCATTGTAATTATTAACTTATAATGGTAAAAATAATGACGGTGATAAAAAAAACAATATTTGTTTTTGTTTATTACCTTTTTCATTGTTTTATTTTTTTGCACACTGTATTTAATACAGCGTTACCATAGTAACACCATACTACTCTCAGTAGGTGATCCGGATTTTTTTTTTTTTTTTTTGTAACCTTATGATTATCTAATAAAAATAACAAAATATAATAAAATAAATAAAATAAAAGTATATATATTTCCCAGATTGATTGTTTTCTAGATGCAGATGTTATAGGTCTGACGTTTTCTTTGTCTATATACAACGTGGATGTAATGACTTGTAAATATATATTTATTTATGTTCTTTTTTATCATTTTTATTAGGTAATCATAAGGTGAAAAATTATAAAAAAAAAGTAAAAATAAAAGTTTCTTGTTAGTGTTGGATGGAGTGGAGAGGGATTAGAACTCCTGTCAGGTTTTTTTCCTTTAAAAAAAATATCGTCAGTTATTTTTTTTTGCTGAGTCATCGTGAGTTGTTGTTGTTTTTGAAATCTCATTATGACTCAGCAAAAAAAAAAAAATAACTGCCGATTTTTCTTAAAGGAGCCACGTCCTGATTTGTGAGCTTTGTGAATTCAGGCTGTAGGATCGGAATAGGGATCTCATAGGGACGCGGCTCCGGGAAGAACATGTCATTGTGAATGAGATTTAACCCTTTCACTACCAAACTATATTCTTCATTTATTTCAACCCTTCAACTGCCAAACCAAGTAAACAAAAAAACCTCCCCCTCCCCCACCACACACATTAACCCTCTCACCGCCAAATCATTGTATCCCCATTTCTCCCCCATATGTTACATTATAAATAAAGGAGATCCTGTTTATAGTTAGTGTTGGATGGAGTGGAGAGGGATTAGAACCCCTGTCTGGTTTTTATTGCTCTCTGCGCCCCCTTTAGGGAGGTTTATTCTCTTCAACTGACAAATCATATTTTCCTCCTATTTTTAACCCTTTAACTGCCGAGTCAAATGTTTATTCCTTTTACTTTATGAACCCTTTCACTGCCAACCCCCTTCATTCCTCTAACTCAGTGGTCTCCAAACTGCGGCCCCCGGGGGCCGGATGCGGCCCTTCGCTTGCCTTTATATGGCCCTTGGTTATATGTCACCAACAAAGTGGCACAGTTCCTCCCAATAACACCGATCATGAGGCAAAATTCCTACCAGTGACACCAACGATGGGGCACAATTCCTCCCAATGACACCAATGATGGGGCATGGTTCCCCCCAATGACGGGACACAGTTCCTTCCAATAACACCAATTATAGGGCCCAAATGTCACCAATGATGGGGCACAATTCCTCCCAATGACACCAACAATGGCATCCAATGCCACCAATGATGGGGCACAATTCCTCCCAAAGACACCAACTATGGGGTGCAGTTCTTCTCATTGACACAAAAGATGGGGCATTTACTCCAACTGATGCTGGAAATGTTTCTACTCCCGTTGGCCACAGTCCGGCCCCCCTAAAACCTGAAGGACAGTAAACTGGCCCTTTGCTTAGAAAGTTTGGACACCCCTGCTCTAACTTGTTGGTGGGACTGCAGCCTCTTGTTGTATGTTTCTGTACAATGTAAGAGCTCCTGTGCTGCACTGCATGTGGATGAATCTGGAGTCGGGGGAAGATCCGCCAAAGACAAGCAAGTTCCTCATTGGACCGTTTTATATTTATTTAAAAAGCCAAAAGAGAGAAAAGAGAATAGTTTGTATAGAGAGGGGAAGATGGGAGGGGGGGAGGGGCGGTGCTGGGGGAACTACTTGGAGGATATTAATGGATAGAAATCTGCTGATGGAGCTGGTGCCGGATGTGGGAGGAGCTTATAGAGTGTGGGAGGAGCTTATTAATAAAAGCGCGTCGTACGATGACCTCATCATTTCCTTGTTGGGCGATTGGTGGAAATCCATTGAGGGGAGGAGAATATTTCTATTGGATGAAGAAACGCCGATTTGGTGATAGAATAACGTGTGATTGGCCCAGAGGTCCTCAGGGTTCTGGGGGAGGGGCACTTTTTGTATTGAATTGTAAGTAGAGGTGTGCGGTTTGTTTCGTTCCGAATAGAAATTCTGATGGATTTTCGTTATTTGGAAATTTGAATTTCTGAATTAGAATATTTACACGAATCCGAAATAACTAAATTTAAATTCGGACAAAATTTGGAACTGCAGTCTCTGATCATCTCATGTACTATGTCTGCAGTCTCTGATCATCTCCTGTATTATGTCTGCAGTCTCTGATCATCTCCTGTATTATGTCTGCAGTCTCTGATCATCTCCTGTATTATGTCTGCAGTCTCTGACCATCTCCTGTATTATGTCTGCAGTCTCTGACCATCTCCTGTACTATGTCTGCAGTCTCTGACCATCTCCTGTATTATGTCTGCAGTCTCTGATCATCTCCTGTACTATGTCTGCAGTCTCTGATCATCTCCTGTACTATGTCTGCAGTCTCTGATCATCTCCTGTACTATGTCTGCAGTCTCTGATCATCTCCTGTATCATGTCTGCAGTCTCTGATCATCTCCTGTATCATGTCTGCAGTCTCTGATCATCTCCTGTACTATGTCTGCAGTCTCTGATCATCTCCTGTACTATGTCTGCAGTCTCTGATCATCTCCTGTACTATGTCTGCAGTCTCTGACCATCTCCTGTATTATGTCTGCAGTCTCTGATCATCTCCTGTACTATGTCTGTAGTCTCTGATCATCTCCTGTATTAT
Organism: Rana temporaria; assembly: GCF_905171775.1. Classification (NCBI taxonomy): domain Eukaryota; kingdom Metazoa; phylum Chordata; class Amphibia; order Anura; family Ranidae; genus Rana; species Rana temporaria. The sequence continues at coordinate 504,765 of NC_053496.1, forward strand.
GTCTGCAGTCTCTGATCATCTCCTGTATTATGTCTGCAGTCTCTGATCATCTCCTGTATTATGTCTGCAGTCTCTGATCATCTCCTGTACTATGTCTGCAGTCTCTGATCATCTCCTGTACTATGTCTGCAGTCTCTGACCGTCTCCTGTATTATGTCTGCAGTCTCTGATCATCTCCTGTATCATGTCTGCAGTCTCTGATCATCTCCTGTACTATGTCTGCAGTCTCTGACCATCTCCTGTACTATGTCTGCAGTCTCTGATCATCTCCTGTACTATGTCTGCAGTCTCTGATCATCTCCTGTATTATGTCTGCAGTCTCTGATCATCTCCTGTACTATGTCTGCAGTCTCTGATCATCTCCTGTATTATGTCTGCAGTCTCTGATCATCTCCTGTATTATGTCTGCAGTCTCTGATCATCTCCTGTATTATGTCTGCAGTCTCTGATCATCTCCTGTATTATGTCTGCAGTCTCTGATCATCTCCTGTATCATGTCTGCAGTCTCTGATCATCTCCTGTACTATGTCTGCAGTCTCTGATCATCTCCTGTACTATGTCTGCAGTCTCTGACCATCTCCTGTACTATGTCTGCAGTCTCTGATCATCTCCTGTATTATGTCTGCAGTCTCTGATCATCTCCTGTATTATGTCTGCAGTCTCTGACCATCTCCTGTACTATGTCTGCAGTCTCTGATCATCTCCTGTATTATGTCTGCAGTCTCTGACCATCTCCTGTATTATGTCTGCAGTCTCTGATCATCTCCTGTACTATGTCTGCAGTCTCTGATCATCTCCTGTATTATGTCTGCAGTCTCTGATCATCTCCTGTATTATGTCTGCAGTCTCTGACCATCTCCTGTACTATGTCTGCAGTCTCTGATCATCTCCTTTATTATGTCTGCAGTCTCTGATCATCTCCTGTACTATGTCTGCAGTCTCTGATCATCTCCTGTACTATGTCTGCAGTCTCTGATCATCTCCTGTATTATGTCTGCAGTCTCTGATCATCTCCTGTACTATGTCTGCAGTCTCTGATCATCTCCTGTACTATGTCTGCAGTCTCTGATCATCTCCTGTACTATGTCTGCAGTCTCTGGCCGTCTCCTGTATCATGTCTGCAGTCTCTGATCATCTCCTGTACTATGTCTGCAGTCTCTGATCATCTCCTGTATTATGTCTGCAGTCTCTGATCATCTCCTGTACTATGTCTGCAGTCTCTGATCATCTCCTGTATCTTGTCTGCAGTCTCTGATCATCTCCTGTATCTTGTCTGCAGTCTCTGATCATCTCCTGTATTATGTCTGCAGTCTCTGATCATCTCCTGTACTATGTCTGCAGTCTCTGATCATCTCCTGTATCATGTCTGCAGTCTCTGATCATCTCCTGTATTATGTCTGCAGTCTCTGATCATCTCCTTTACTATGTCTGCAGTCTCTGATCATCTCCTGTATTATGTCTGCAGTCTCTGACCATCTCCTGTATTATGTCTGCAGTCTCTGATCATCTCCTGTATTATGTCTGCAGTCTCTGATCATCTCCTGTATTATGTCTGCAGTCTCTGATCATCTCCTGTATTATGTCTGCAGTCTCTGATCATCTCTTGTATCATGTCTGCAGTCTCTGATCATCTCCTGTATTATGTCTGCAGTCTCTGACCATCTCCTGTACTGTGTCTGCAGTCTCTGATCATCTCCTGTACTATGTCTGCAGTCTCTGATCATCTCCTGTATTATGTCTGCAGTCTCTGACCATCTCCTGTATTATGTCTGCAGTCTCTGATCATCTCCTGTATTATGTCTGCAGTCTCTGATCATCTCCTGTATTATGTCTGCAGTCTCTGATCATCTCCTGTATTATGTCTGCAGTCTCTGACCATCTCCTGTATTATGTCTGCAGTCTCTGATCATCTCCTGTACTATGTCTGCAGTCTCTGATCATCTCCTGTATTATGTCTGCAGTCTCTGATCATCTCCTGTACTATGTCTGCAGTCTCTGACCATCTCCTGTACTATGTCTGCAGTCTCTGATCATCTCCTGTACTATGTCTGCAGTCTCTGATCATCTCCTGTACTATGTCTGCAGTCTCTGATCATCTCCTGTACTGTGTCTGCAGTCTCTGATCATCTCCTGTATTATGTCTGCAGTCTCTGATCATCTCCTGTACTGTGTGTGCAGTCTCTGATCATCTCCTGTACTATGTCTGCAGTCTCTGACCATCTCCTGTATTATGTCTGCAGTCTCTGACCATCTCCTGTACTATGTCTGCAGTCTCTGATAATCTCCTGTATTATGTCTGCAGTCTCTGATCATCTCCTGTATTATGTCTGCAGTCTCTGATCATCTCCTGTATTATGTCTGCAGTCTCTGACCATCTCCTGTATTATGTCTGCAGTCTCTGATCATCTCCTGTATTATGTCTGCAGTCTCTGATCATCTCCTGTACTATGTCTGCAGTCTCTGATCATCTCCTGTACTATGTCTGCAGTCTCTGATCATCTCCTGTATTATGTCTGCAGTCTCTGATCATCTCCTGTATTATGTCTGCAGTCTCTGATCATCTCCTGTACTGTGTCTGCAGTCTCTGATCATCTCCTGTACTATGTCTGCAGTCTCTGACCGTCTCCTGTACTATGTCTGCAGTCTCTGACCCTCTCCTGTACTATGTCTGCAGTCTCTGATCATCTCCTGTATTATTTCTGCAGTCTCTGATCATCTCCTGTACTATGTCTGCAGTCTCTGATCATCTCCTGTATTATGTCTGCAGTCTCTGACCATCTCCTGTACTATGTCTGCAGTCTCTGATCATCTCCTGTACTATGTCTGCAGTCTCTGATCATCTCCTGTACTATGTCTGCAGTCTCTGATCATCTCCTGTACTATGTCTGCAGTCTCTGATCATCTCCTGTATTATGTCTGCAGTCTCTGACCATCTCCTGTACTATGTCTGCAGTCTCTGATCATCTCCTGTATTATTTCTGCAGTCTCTGATCATCTCCTGTACTATGTCTGCAGTCTCTGATCATCTCCTGTACTATGTCTGCAGTCTCTGATCATCTCCTGTACTATGTCTGCAGTCTCTGATCATCTCCTGTATTATGTCTGCAGTCTCTGATCATCTCCTGTACTATGTCTGCAGTCTCTGATCATCTCCTTTATTATGTCTGAATTCTCTGATCATCTCCTGTACTATGTCTGCAGTCTCTGATCATCTCCTGTATTATGTCTGCAGTCTCTGATCATCTCCTGTACTATGTCTGCAGTCTCTGATCATCTCCTGTACTATGTCTGCCGTCTCTGACCATCTCCTTTACTATGTCTGCAGTCTCTGATCATCTCCTGTATTATGTCTGCAGTCTCTGATCATCTCCTGTACTATGTCTGCAGTCTCTGATCATCTCCTGTACTATGTCTGCAGTCTCTGATCATCTCCTGTACTATGTCTGCCGTCTCTGACCATCTCCTTTACTATGTCTGCAGTCTCTGATCATCTCCTGTATTATGTCTGCAGTCTCTGATCATCTCCTGTATTATGTCTGCAGTCTCTGATCATCTCCTGTATTATGTCTGCAGTCTCTGATCATCTCCTGTACTATGTCTGCAGTCTCTGACCATCTCCTGTACTATGTCTGCAGTCTCTGATCATCTCCTGTACTATGTCTGCAGTCTCTGATCATCTCCTGTATTATGTCTGCAGTCTCTGATCATCTCCTGTATTATGTCTGCAGTCTCTGATCATCTCCTGTATCATGTCTGCAGTCTCTGATCATCTCCTGTACTATGTCTGCAGTCTCTGACCATCTCCTGTACTATGTCTGCAGTCTCTGATCATCTCCTGTACTATGTCTGCAGTCTCTGACCATCTCCTGTACTATGTCTGCAGTCTCTGATCATCTCCTGTACTATGTCTGCAGTCTCTGATCATCTCCTGTACTATGTCTGCAGTCTCTGATCATCTCCTGTACTATGTCTGCAGTCTCTGATCATCTCCTGTATCATGTCTGCAGTCTCTGATCATCTCCTGTACTATGTCTGCAGTCTCTGATCATCTCCTGTACTATGTCTGCAGTCTCTGATCATCTCCTGTATTATGTCTGCAGTCTCTGATCATCTCCTGTATTATGTCTGCAGTCTCTGATCATCTCCTGTATTATGTCTGCAGTCTCTTATCATCTCCTGTATCATGTCTGCAGTCTCTGATCATCTCCTGTATTATGTCTGCAGTCTCTGATCATCTCCTGTATTATGTCTGCAGTCTCTGATCATCTCCTGTACTGTGTCTGCAGTCTCTGATCATCTCCTGTACTGTGTCTGCAGTCTCTGATCATCTCCTGTACTGTGTCTGCAGTCTCTGATCATCTCCTGTACTATGTCTGCAGTCTCTGATCATCTCCTGTACTGTGTCTGCAGTCTCTGATCATCTCCTGTATTATGTCTGCAGTCTCTGATCATCTCCTGTACTGTGTCTGCAGTCTCTGATCATCTCCTGTACTGTGTCTGCAGTCTCTGATCATCTCCTGTACTGTGTCTGCAGTCTCTGATCATCTCCTGTATCATGTCTGCAGTCTCTGATCATCTCCTGTATTATGTCTGCAGTCTCTGATCATCTCCTGTATTATGTCTGCAGTCTCTGACCATCTCCTGTACTGTGTCTGCAGTCTCTGATCATCTCCTGTATTATGTCTGCAGTCTCTGATCATCTCCTGTACTATGTCTGCAGTCTCTGATCATCTCCTGTATCATGTCTGCAGTCTCTGATCATCTCCTGTACTGTGTCTGCAGTCTCTGATCATCTCCTGTACTATGTCTGCAGTCTCTGATCATCTCCTGTATTATGTCTGCAGTCTCTGATCATCTCCTGTACTATGTCTGCAGTCTCTGATCATCTCCTGTACTATGTCTGCAGTCTCTGACCATCTCCTGTACTATGTCTGCAGTCTCTGATCATCTCCTGTACTATGTCTGCAGTCTCTGATCATCTCCTGTACTATGTCTGCAGTCTCTGATCATCTCCTGTATTATGTCTGCAGTCTCTGATCATCTCCTGTATTATGTCTGCAGTCTCTGATCATCTCCTGTATTATGTCTGCAGTCTCTGATCATCTCCTGTATTATGTCTGCAGTCTCTGATCATCTCCTGTATTATGTCTGCAGTCTCTGATCATCTCCTGTATTATGTCTGCAGTCTCTGATCATCTCCTGTACTATGTCTGCAGTCTCTGATCATCTCCTGTACTATGTCTGCAGTCTCTGACCATCTCCTGTACTATGTCTGCAGTCTCTGATCATCTCCTGTACTATGTCTGCAGTCTCTGATCATCTCCTGTATTATGTCTGCAGTCTCTGATCATCTCCTGTACTATGTCTGCAGTCTCTGATCATCTCCTGTACTATGTCTGCAGTCTCTGATCATCTCCTGTACTATGTCTGCAGTCTCTGATCATCTCCTGTACTATGTCTGCAGTCTCTGATCATCTCCTGTATCATGTCTGCAGTCTCTGACCATCTCCTGTATTATGTCTGCAGTCTCTGATCATCTCCTGTACTATGTCTGCAGTCTCTGATCATCTCCTGTACTATGTCTGCAGTCTCTGACCATCTCCTGTACTATGTCTGCAGTCTCTGATCATCTCCTGTACTATGTCTGCAGTCTCTGATCATCTCCTGTACTATGTCTGCAGTCTCTGATCATCTCCTGTATTATGTCTGCAGTCTCTGATCATCTCCTGTATTATGTCTGCAGTCTCTGATCATCTCCTGTACTGTGTCTGCAGTCTCTGATCATCTCCTGTATTATGTCTGCAGTCTCTGACCATCTCCTGTACTATGTCTGCAGTCTCTGATAATCTCCTGTATTATGTCTGCAGTCTCTGATCATCTCCTGTATTATGTCTGCAGTCTCTGACCATCTCCTGTATTATGTCTGCAGTCTCTGATCATCTCCTGTACTATGTCTGCAGTCTCTGATCATCTCCTGTATTATGTCTGCAGTCTCTGATAATCTCCTGTATTATGTCTGCAGTCTCTGACCATCTCCTGTACTATGTCTGCAGTCTCTGATCATCTCCTTTATTATGTCTGCAGTCTCTGATCATCTCCTGTACTATGTCTGCAGTCTCTGATCATCTCCTGTACTATGTCTGCAGTCTCTGATCATCTCCTGTATTATGTCTGCAGTCTCTGATCATCTCCTGTACTATGTCTGCAGTCTCTGATCATCTCCTGTACTATGTCTGCAGTCTCTGATCATCTCCTGTACTATGTCTGCAGTCTCTGATCATCTCCTGTATTATGTCTGCAGTCTCTGATCATCTCCTGTACTATGTCTGCAGTCTCTGATCATCTCCTGTATCTTGTCTGCAGTCTCTGATCATCTCCTGTATCTTGTCTGCAGTCTCTGATCATCTCCTGTATTATGTCTGCAGTCTCTGATCATCTCCTGTACTATGTCTGCAGTCTCTGATCATCTCCTGTATCATGTCTGCAGTCTCTGATCATCTCCTGTATTATGTCTGCAGTCTCTGATCATCTCCTTTACTATGTCTGCAGTCTCTGATCATCTCCTGTATTATGTCTGCAGTCTCTGACCATCTCCTGTATTATGTCTGCAGTCTCTGATCATCTCCTGTATTATGTCTGCAGTCTCTGATCATCTCCTGTATTATGTCTGCAGTCTCTGATCATCTCCTGTATTATGTCTGCAGTCTCTGATCATCTCTTGTATCATGTCTGCAGTCTCTGATCATCTCCTGTATTATGTCTGCAGTCTCTGACCATCTCCTGTACTGTGTCTGCAGTCTCTGATCATCTCCTGTACTATGTCTGCAGTCTCTGATCATCTCCTGTATTATGTCTGCAGTCTCTGACCATCTCCTGTATTATGTCTGCAGTCTCTGATCATCTCCTGTATTATGTCTGCAGTCTCTGATCATCTCCTGTATTATGTCTGCAGTCTCTGATCATCTCCTGTATTATGTCTGCAGTCTCTGACCATCTCCTGTATTATGTCTGCAGTCTCTGATCATCTCCTGTACTATGTCTGCAGTCTCTGATCATCTCCTGTATTATGTCTGCAGTCTCTGATCATCTCCTGTACTATGTCTGCAGTCTCTGACCATCTCCTGTACTATGTCTGCAGTCTCTGATCATCTCCTGTACTATGTCTGCAGTCTCTGATCATCTCCTGTACTATGTCTGCAGTCTCTGATCATCTCCTGTACTGTGTCTGCAGTCTCTGATCATCTCCTGTATTATGTCTGCAGTCTCTGATCATCTCCTGTACTGTGTGTGCAGTCTCTGATCATCTCCTGTACTATGTCTGCAGTCTCTGACCATCTCCTGTATTATGTCTGCAGTCTCTGACCATCTCCTGTACTATGTCTGCAGTCTCTGATAATCTCCTGTATTATGTCTGCAGTCTCTGATCATCTCCTGTATTATGTCTGCAGTCTCTGATCATCTCCTGTATTATGTCTGCAGTCTCTGACCATCTCCTGTATTATGTCTGCAGTCTCTGATCATCTCCTGTATTATGTCTGCAGTCTCTGATCATTTCCTGTACTATGTCTGCAGTCTCTGATCATCTCCTGTACTATGTCTGCAGTCTCTGATCATCTCCTGTATTATGTCTGCAGTCTCTGATCATCTCCTGTATTATGTCTGCAGTCTCTGATCATCTCCTGTACTGTGTCTGCAGTCTCTGATCATCTCCTGTACTATGTCTGCAGTCTCTGACCGTCTCCTGTACTATGTCTGCAGTCTCTGACCCTCTCCTGTACTATGTCTGCAGTCTCTGATCATCTCCTGTATTATTTCTGCAGTCTCTGATCATCTCCTGTACTATGTCTGCAGTCTCTGATCATCTCCTGTATTATGTCTGCAGTCTCTGACCATCTCCTGTACTATGTCTGCAGTCTCTGATCATCTCCTGTACTATGTCTGCAGTCTCTGATCATCTCCTGTACTATGTCTGCAGTCTCTGATCATCTCCTGTACTATGTCTGCAGTCTCTGATCATCTCCTGTATTATGTCTGCAGTCTCTGACCATCTCCTGTACTATGTCTGCAGTCTCTGATCATCTCCTGTATTATTTCTGCAGTCTCTGATCATCTCCTGTACTATGTCTGCAGTCTCTGATCATCTCCTGTATTATGTCTGCAGTCTCTGATCATCTCCTGTACTATGTCTGCAGTCTCTGATCATCTCCTGTATTATGTCTGCAGTCTCTGATCATCTCCTGTACTATGTCTGCAGTCTCTGATCATCTCCTTTATTATGTCTGAATTCTCTGATCATCTCCTGTACTATGTCTGCAGTCTCTGATCATCTCCTGTATTATGTCTGCAGTCTCTGATCATCTCCTGTACTATGTCTGCAGTCTCTGATCATCTCCTGTACTATGTCTGCCGTCTCTGACCATCTCCTTTACTATGTCTGCAGTCTCTGATCATCTCCTGTATTATGTCTGCAGTCTCTGATCATCTCCTGTACTATGTCTGCAGTCTCTGATCATCTCCTGTACTATGTCTGCAGTCTCTGATCATCTCCTGTACTATGTCTGCCGTCTCTGACCATCTCCTGTACTATGTCTGCAGTCTCTGATCATCTCCTTTACTATGTCTGCAGTCTCTGATCATCTCCTGTATTATGTCTGCAGTCTCTGATCATCTCCTGTATTATGTCTGCAGTCTCTGATCATCTCCTGTATTATGTCTGCAGTCTCTGATCATCTCCTGTACTATGTCTGCAGTCTCTGACCATCTCCTGTACTATGTCTGCAGTCTCTGATCATCTCCTGTACTATGTCTGCAGTCTCTGATCATCTCCTGTATTATGTCTGCAGTCTCTGATCATCTCCTGTATTATGTCTGCAGTCTCTGATCATCTCCTGTATCATGTCTGCAGTCTCTGATCATCTCCTGTACTATGTCTGCAGTCTCTGACCATCTCCTGTACTATGTCTGCAGTCTCTGATCATCTCCTGTACTATGTCTGCAGTCTCTGACCATCTCCTGTACTATGTCTGCAGTCTCTGATCATCTCCTGTACTATGTCTGCAGTCTCTGATCATCTCCTGTACTATGTCTGCAGTCTCTGATCATCTCCTGTACTATGTCTGCAGTCTCTGATCATCTCCTGTATCATGTCTGCAGTCTCTGATCATCTCCTGTACTATGTCTGCAGTCTCTGATCATCTCCTGTACTATGTCTGCAGTCTCTGATCATCTCCTGTATTATGTCTGCAGTCTCTGATCATCTCCTGTATTATGTCTGCAGTCTCTGATCATCTCCTGTATTATGTCTGCAGTCTCTTATCATCTCCTGTATCATGTCTGCAGTCTCTGATCATCTCCTGTATTATGTCTGCAGTCTCTGATCATCTCCTGTATTATGTCTGCAGTCTCTGATCATCTCCTGTACTGTGTCTGCAGTCTCTGATCATCTCCTGTACTGTGTCTGCAGTCTCTGATCATCTCCTGTACTGTGTCTGCAGTCTCTGATCATCTCCTGTACTATGTCTGCAGTCTCTGATCATCTCCTGTACTGTGTCTGCAGTCTCTGATCATCTCCTGTATTATGTCTGCAGTCTCTGATCATCTCCTGTACTGTGTCTGCAGTCTCTGATCATCTCCTGTACTGTGTCTGCAGTCTCTGATCATCTCCTGTACTGTGTCTGCAGTCTCTGATCATCTCCTGTATCATGTCTGCAGTCTCTGATCATCTCCTGTATTATGTCTGCAGTCTCTGATCATCTCCTGTATTATGTCTGCAGTCTCTGACCATCTCCTGTACTGTGTCTGCAGTCTCTGATCATCTCCTGTATTATGTCTGCAGTCTCTGATCATCTCCTGTACTATGTCTGCAGTCTCTGATCATCTCCTGTATCATGTCTGCAGTCTCTGATCATCTCCTGTACTATGTCTGCAGTCTCTGATCATCTCCTGTATTATGTCTGCAGTCTCTGACCATCTCCTGTACTATGTCTGCAGTCTCTGATCATCTCCTGTATTATGTCTGCAGTCTCTGATCATCTCCTGTACTATGTCTGCAGTCTCTGACCATCTCCTGTATTATGTCTGCAGTCTCTGACCGTCTCCTGTATCATGTCTGCAGTCTCTGATCATCTCCTTTATTATGTCTGCAGTCTCTGATCATCTCCTGTACTATGTCTGCAGTCTCTGACCATCTCCTGTACTATGTCTGCAGTCTCTGATCATCTCCTGTATTATGTCTGCAGTCTCTGATCATCTCCTGTACTATGTCTGCAGTCTCTGATCATCTCCTGTACTATGTCTGCAGTCTCTGATCATCTCCTGTACTATGTCTGCAGTCTCTGATCATCTCCTGTATTATGTCTGCAGTCTCTGATCATCTCCTGTACTATGTCTGCAGTCTCTGATCATCTCCTGTACTATGTCTGCAGTCTCTGATCATCTCCTGTACTATGTCTGCAGTCTCTGATCATCTCCTGTATTATGTCTGCAGTCTCTGATCATCTCCTGTATTATGTCTGCAGTCTCTGATTATCTCCTGTATCATGTCTGCAGTCTCTGATTATCTCCTTTATTATGTCTGCAGTCTCTGATCATCTCCTGTACTATGTCTGCAGTCTCTGATCATCTCCTGTACTATGTCTGCAGTCTCTGACCATCTCCTGTACTATGTCTGCAGTCTCTGATCATCTCCTGTACTATGTCTGCAGTCTCTGATCATCTCCTGTATTATGTCTGCAGTCTCTGATCATCTCCTGTATTATGTCTGCAGTCTCTGATCATCTCCTGTACTATGTCTGCAGTCTCTGATCATCTCCTGTACTATGTCTGCAGTCTCTGATCATCTCCTGTACTATGTCTGCAGTCTCTGGCCGTCTCCTGTATCATGTCTGCAGTCTCTGATCATCTCCTGTATCATGTCTGCAGTCTCTGATCATCTCCTGTACTATGTCTGCAGTCTCTGATCATCTCCTGTATTATGTCTGCAGTCTCTGATCATCTCCTGTACTATGTCTGCAGTCTCTGATCATCTCCTGTATCTTGTCTGCAGTCTCTGATCATCTCCTGTATCTTGTCTGCAGTCTCTGATCATCTCCTGTATCATGTCTGCAGTCTCTGATCATCTCCTGTATTATGTCTGCAGTCTCTGATCATCTCCTGTACTATGTCTGCAGTCTCTGGCCGTCTCCTGTATCATGTCTGCAGTCTCTGATCATCTCCTGTATCATGTCTGCAGTCTCTGATCATCTCCTGTACTATGTCTGCAGTCTCTGATCATCTCCTGTATTATGTCTGCAGTCTCTGATCATCTCCTGTACTATGTCTGCAGTCTCTGATCATCTCCTGTATTATGTCTGCAGTTTCTGATCATCTCCTATACTATGTCTGCAGTCTCTGACCATCTCCTGTACTATGTCTGCAGTCTCTGATCATCTCCTGTACTATGTCTGCAGTCTCTGATCATCTCCTGTACTATGTCTGCAGTCTCTGATCATCTCCTGTATTATGTCTGCAGTCTCTGATCATCTCCTGTACTATGTCTGCAGTCTCTGACCATCTCCTGTACTATGTCTGCAGTCTCTGATCATCTCCTGTATTATGTCTGCAGTCTCTGATCATCTCCCTGTATCATGTCTGCAGTCTCTGATCATCTCCTGTACTATGTCTGCAGTCTCTGACCGTCTCCTGTACTATGTCTGCAGTCTCTGACCGTCTCCTGTACTATGTCTGCAGTCTCTGACCGTCTCCTGTATTATGTCTGCAGTCTCTGATCATCTCCTGTACTATGTCTGCAGTCTCTGACCATCTCCTGTACTATGTCTGCAGTCTCTGATCATCTCCTGTACTATGTCTGCAGTCTCTGATCATCTCCTGTATTATGTCTGCAGTCTCTGATCATCTCCTGTATTATGTCTGCAGTCTCTGATCATCTCCTGTATTATGTCTGCAGTCTCTGATCATCTCCTGTACTATGTCTGCAGTCTCTGACCATCTCCTGTACTATGTCTGCAGTCTCTGATCATCTCCTGTATTATGTCTGCAGTCTCTGATCATCTCCTGTACTATGTCTGCAGTCTCTGATCATCTCCTGTATCATGTCTGCAGTCTCTGATCATCTCCTGTATTATGTCTGCAGTCTCTGATCATCTCCTGTATTATGTCTGCAGTCTCTGACCATCTCCTGTATTATGTCTGCAGTCTCTGATCATCTCCTGTATTATGTCTGCAGTCTCTGATCATCTCCTGTATTATGTCTGCAGTCTCTGATCATCTCCTGTATTATGTCTGCAGTCTCTGATCATCTCTTGTATCATGTCTGCAGTCTCTGATCATCTCCTGTATTATGTCTGCAGTCTCTGACCATCTCCTGTACTGTGTCTGCAGTCTCTGATCATCTCCTGTACTATGTCTGCAGTCTCTGATCATCTCCTGTATTATGTCTGCAGTCTCTGATCATCTCTTGTATCATGTCTGCAGTCTCTGATCATCTCCTGGATTATGTCTGCAGTCTCTGACCATCTCCTGTATTATGTCTGCAGTCTCTGATCATCTCCTGTATTATGTCTGCAGTCTCTGACCATCTCCTGTACTATGTCTGCAGTCTCTGATCATCTCCTGTACTATGTCTGCAGTCTCTGACCATCTCCTGTACTATGTCTGCAGTCTCTGATCATCTCCTGTACTATGTCTGCAGTCTCTGATCATCTCCTGTACTATGTCTGCAGTCTCTGATCATCTCCTGTACTATGTCTGCAGTCTCTGATCATCTCCTGTATCATGTCTGCAGTCTCTGATCATCTCCTGTACTATGTCTGCAGTCTCTGATCATCTCCTGTACTATGTCTGCAGTCTCTGATCATCTCCTGTATTATGTCTGCAGTCTCTGATCATCTCCTGTATTATGTCTGCAGTCTCTGATCATCTCCTGTATTATGTCTGCAGTCTCTTATCATCTCCTGTATCATGTCTGCAGTCTCTGATCATCTCCTGTATCATGTCTGCAGTCTCTGATCATCTCCTGTACTATGTCTGCAGTCTCTGATCATCTCCTGTACTATGTCTGCAGTCTCTGATCATCTCCTGTATCATGTCTGCAGTCTCTGATCATCTCCTCTATTATGTCTGCAGTCTCTGATCATCTCCTGTATTATGTCTGCAGTCTCTGATCATCTCCTGTACTATGTCTGCAGTCTCTGATCGCCTCCTGTACTATGTCTGCAGTCTCTGATCATCTCCTGTACTATGTCTGCAGTCTCTGACCATCTCCTGTACTATGTCTGCAGTCTCTGACCATCTCCTGTACTATGTCTGCAGTCTCTGATCATCTCCTGTACTATGTCTGCAGTCTCTGATCATCTCCTGTATTATGTCTGCAGTCTCTGATCATCTCCTGTACTATGTCTGCAGTCTCTGATCATCTCCTGTACTATGTCTGCAGTCTCTGACCATCTCCTGTATTATGTCTGCAGTCTCTGATCATCTCCTGTACTATGTCTGCAGTCTCTGATCATTTCCTGTACAATGTCTGCAGTCTCTGACCATCTCCTGTATCATGTCTGCAGTCTCTGATCATCTCCTGTACTATGTCTGCAGTCTCTGACCGTCTCCTGTATTATGTCTGCAGTCTCTGACCATCTCCTGTATTATGTCTGCAGTCTCTGACCATCTCCTGTATTATGTCTGCAGTCTCTGATCATCTCCTGTATCATGTCTGCAGTCTCTGATCATCTCCTGTACTATGTCTGCAGTCTCTGACCGTCTCCTGTATTATGTCTGCAGTCTCTGACCATCTCCTGTACTATGTCTGCAGTCTCTGACCATCTCCTGTATTATGTCTGCAGTCTCTGACCATCTCCTGTATTATGTCTGCAGTCTCTGATCATCTCCTGTACTATGTCTGCAGTTTCATGAAAATAATAATACCTTTGATGACCACTAGATGGCAGCCCAACCTATCTATTCTATGGACCTTTTGTATAATAATCTCCTGTCTGATCTTTAGATTTATTTCCCGATTGTTTTGTATTTTATCGGAATTGATACTCTGCATCGTAGTTATAAAAATCATTTATTTCCAATCATCGCGTCTTATTTTTCCTCCATCGATGTTCCGTGCCCGCCGCGTCGCTGGGAAATCCGATGCACGTGTCCGGCAGCCGCGATTGCCCAGTCAGTCCCCTCCCACTACAGTTAGAATCACTCCCTAGGATACACATTTAACCCCTTGGTCGCCCCCTAGTGGATAACCCCTTCCCTGCCAGTCACATTTATACAGTAATCAGAGCATTTTTATAGCACTAATCGCTGTATAAATGACAAAGGTCCCAAAATGGTGTCAAAAGTGTCCGATGTGTCCGTCGCAATGTCGCAGTCATGATCGCCGCCATTACTAGTAAAAAAAAATAATAAAAATGCCATAAAACGATCCCCTATTTTGTAGAAGCTATAACTTTTGCGCAAACCAATCAATAAACGCTTATTGCGATTTTTTTTTTACCAAAAATATGTAGAAGAATACGTATCGGATCTTTTCTCTCTATAATGTCGGATCTTTTCTCTCTATAATGTCGGATCTTTTCTCTCTATAATGTCGGATCTTTTCTCTCTATAATGTGGAATCTTTTCTCTCTATAATGTGGAATCTTTTCTCTCTATAATGTGGAATCTTTTCTCTCTATAATGTCGGATCTTTTCTCTCTATAATGTCGGATCTTTTCTCTCTATAATGTCGGATCTTTTCTCTCTATAATGTCGGATCTTTTCTCTCTATAATGTGGAATCTTTTCTCTCTATAATGTCGGATCTTTTCTCTCTATAATGTCGGATCTTTTCTCTCTATAATGTGGAATCTTTTCTCTCTATAATGTGGAATCTTTTCTCTCTATAATGTGGGATCTTTTCTCTCTATAATGTCGAATCTTTTCTCTCTATAATGTCGGATCTTTTCTCTCTATAATGTCGGATCTTTTCTCTCTATAATGTGGAATCTTTTCTCTCTATAATGTCGGATCTTTCCTCTCTATAATGTGGAATCTTTTCTCTCTATAATGTGGAATCTTTTCTCTCTATAATGTGGAATCTTTTCTCTCTATAATGTCGGATCTTTTCTCTCTATAATGTCGGATCTTTTCTCTCTATAATGTCGGATCTTTTCTCTCTATAATGTCGGATCTTTTCTCTCTATAATGTCGGATCTTTTCTCTCTATAATGTGGAATCTTTTCTCTCTATAATGTCGGATCTTTTCTCTCTATATCGGATCTTTTCTCTCTATAATGTCGGATCTTTTCTCTCTATAATGTCGGATCTTTTCTCTCTATAATGTCGAATCTTTTCTCTCTATAATGTCGGATCTTTTCTCTCTATAATGTCGGATCTTTTCTCTCTATAATGTCGGATCTTTTCTCTCTAGAATGTCGGATCTTTTCTCTCTATAATGTCGAATCTTTTCTCTCTATAATGTCGGATCTTTTCTCTCTATAATGTGGAATCTTTTCTCTCTATAATGTGGAATCTTTTTTCTCTATAATGTCGGATCTTTTCTCTCTATAATGTGGAATCTTTTCTCTCTATAATGTCGGATCTTTTCTCTCTATAATGTGGAATCTTTTCTCTCTATAATGTCGGATCTTTTCTCTCTATAATGTCGGATCTTTTCTCTCTATAATGTCGGATCTTTTCTCTCTATAATGTCGAATCTTTTCTCTCTATAATGTCGGATCTTTTCTCTCTATAATGTCGAATCTTTTCTCTCTATAATGTCGGATCTTTTCTCTCTATAATGTCGGATCTTTTCTCTCTATAATGTCGAATCTTTTCTCTCTATAATGTCGGATCTTTTCTCTCTATAATGTCGGATCTTTTCTCTCTATAATGTCGGATCTTTTCTCTCTATAATGTCGGATCTTTTCTCTCTATAATGTCGGATCTTTTCTCTCTATAATGTCGGATCTTTTCTCTCTATAATGTCGGATCTTTTCTCTCTATAATGTCGGATCTTTTCTCTCTATAATGTCGAATCTTTTCTCTCTATAATGTCGGATCTTTTCTCTCTATAATGTCGGATCTTTTCTCTCTATGTCGGATCTTTTCTCTCTATAATGTCGGATCTTTTCTCTCTATAATGTCGGATCTTTTCTCTCTATAATGTGGAATCTTTTCTCTCTATAATGTCGGATCTTTTCTCTCTATAATGTCGGATCTTTTCTCTCTATAATGTCGGATCTTTTCTCTCTATAATGTCGGATCTTTTCTCTTTATAATGTGGAATCTTTTCTCTCTATAATGTGGAATCTTTTCTCTCTATAATGTGGAATCTTTTCTCTCTATATCGGATCTTTTCTCTCTATAATGTCGGATCTTTTCTCTTTATAATGTGGAATCTTTTCTCTCTATAATGTGGAATCTTTTCTCTCTATAATGTGGAATCTTTTCTCTCTATATCGGATCTTTTCTCTCTATAATGTCGGATCTTTTCTCTCTATATCGGATCTTTTCTCTCTATAATGTCGGATCTTTTCTCTCTATAATGTCGGATCTTTTCTCGCTATAATGTGGAATCTTTTCTCTCTATAATGTCGGATCTTTTCTCTCTAGAATGTCGGATCTTTTCTCTCTATAATGTCGAATCTTTTCTCTCTATAATGTCGGATCTTTTCTCTCTATAATGTGGAATCTTTTCTCTCTATAATGTGGAATCTTTTCTCTCTAAAATGTCGGATCTTTTCTCTCTATAATGTGGAATCTTTTCTCTCTATAATGTGGAATCTTTTCTCTCTATAATGTGGAATCTTTTCTCTCTATAATGTGGAATCTTTTCTCTCTATAATGTCGGATCTTTTCTCTCTATAATGTCGGATCTTTTCTCTCTATAATGTCGGATCTTTTCTCTCTATAATGTCGGATCTTTTCTCTCTATAATGTCGGATCTTTTCTCTCTATAATGTCGGATCTTTTCTCTCTATAATGTCGGATCTTTTCTCTCTATAATGTCGGATCTTTTCTCTCTATAATGTCGGATCTTTTCTCTCTATAATGTCGGATCTTTTCTCTCTATAATGTCGGATCTTTTCTCTCTATAATGTCGGATCTTTCCTCTCTATAATGTGGAATCTTTTCTCTCTATAATGTCGGATCTTTTCTCTCTATAATGTCGGATCTTTTCTCTCTATAATGTCGGATCTTTTCTCTCTATAATGTCGGATCTTTTCTCTCTATAATGTCGGATCTTTTCTCTCTATAATGTCGGATCTTTTCTCTCTATAATGTGGGATCTTTTCTCTCTATAATGTCGGATCTTTTCTCTCTATAATGTGGGATCTTTTCTCTCTATAATGTGGGATCTTTTCTCTCTATAATGTCGAATCTTTTCTCTCTATAATGTGGAATCTTTTCTCTCTATAATGTCGGATCTTTTCTCTCTATAATGTCGGATCTTTTCTCTCTATAATGTCGGATCTTTTCTCTCTATAATGTCGGATCTTTTCTCTCTATAATGTCGGATCTTTTCTCTCTATAATGTGGAATCTTTTCTCTCTATAATGTCGGATCTTTTCTCTCTATAATGTCGGATCTTTTCTCTCTATAATGTCGGATCTTTTCTCTCTATAATGTGGAATCTTTTCTCTCTATAATGTGGAATCTTTTCTCTCTATAATGTCGGATCTTTTCTCTCTATAATGTCGGATCTTTTCTCTCTATAATGTCGGATCTTTTCTCTCTATGTCGAATAATCTCGGACTAATAAAGTTAGGGTTAGGCACATTCAACCGCAGGTTCGATAGACACAGATCGCTATTGTCACCGTCATGTCGAATCTTCTATCTGTATCGAATGGTTGTCGCAATGAAAAAAAAATAAAGAATTTTTTATGTCGGATCTTTTGGATTTGGGACTCTGCAAATTCATTATCGTTTGTTAAAACGAATGCGAAAATACCAGAAATTTGGACGAAAATGAATGCACACGTCTACATAGAGGTTCTCTATTTATCCCTCCTACATGGGGTCATACATGGGGTCCTACATGGGGTCCTACATGGGGTCCTACATGGGGTCATACATGGGGTCATACATGGGGTCCTACATGGGGTCCTACATGGGGTCCTACATGGGGTCCTACATGGGGTCCTACATGAGGTCCTACATGGGGTCCTACATGGGGTCCTACATGGGTCATACATGGGGTCCTACATGGGGTCCTACATGAGGTCCTACATGAGGTCCTACATGGGGTCCTACATGGGGTCATACATGAGGTCCTACATGGGTCATACATGAGGTCCTACATGAGGTCATACATGGGGTCCTACATGGGGTCATACATGAGGTCCTACAAGAGGTCCTACATGGGGTCATACATGGGGTCCTACATGGGGTCATACATGAGGTCCTACATGGGGTCATACATGAGGTCCTACAAGAGGTCCTACATGGGGTCATACATGGGGTCCTACATGGGGTCATACATGGGGTCCTACATGGGGTCCTACATGGGGTCATACATGGGGTCATACATGCGGTCCTACATGGGGTCATACATGAGGTCCTACAAGAGGTCCTACATGGGGTCCTACATGGGGTCATACATGAGGTCCTACAAGAGGTCCTACATGGGGTCATACATGGGGTCATACATGGGGTCCTACATCGGGTCCTACATGAGGTCCTACATGCGGTCCTACATGAGGTCCTACATGGGGTCATACATGAGGTCCTACAAGAGGTCCTACATGGGGTCATACATGGGGTCATACATGGGGTCCTACATCGGGTCCTACATGAGGTCCTACATGCGGTCCTACATGAGGTCCTACATGGGGTCATACATGAGGTCCTACAAGAGGTCCTACATGGGGTCATACATGGGGTCATACATGGGGTCCTACATCGGGTCCTACATGAGGTCCTACATGCGGTCCTACATGAGGTCCTACATGGGGTCCTACATGGGGTCATACATGAGGTCCTACAAGAGGTCCTACATGGGGTCATACATGGGGTCATACATGGGGTCCTACATGGGGTCCTACATGGAGTCCTACATGGGGTCCTACATGGGGTCCCATAGTTGGAAGGTCCGTGGCTCTCAGTAAGCTTTAGCAGCCAATCAGAGCTTAGAAGGATGAAGGTTCTGGGATTCGCCACTCGCCGGCTTATTGTCCAAATTCTTTTTTTTTAAAGAGTTTTCATGATACAAAACGTCTTTCAGAAGAAACCCACAAGATATTGAGAGAAACATAACAAGAGTGTTACAAAAACATAAACCGAGAAAAATCTCGCCTGAATTGCGAGGGCGGGCTGGAAAAACGTCCCTTTGACTAAGGTGTCAAATATGGAGGCTATGAGCCGAACGTAGTAATATTTTCCGTGTGCTTCAGTGAGACATACACTATATATATATATACAGTAAAACCTCGGATTGCGAGGATAATGCGTTCCAGAAACACGCTTGTAATCCAAAGCGCTTGTATATCAAAGCATTTTTTTTTTACATGTTATAAAAGAGAAGAGAGGCTACACTTAGAGGAGGAGCCTCTCTTCTCTTTTATACTCAGTTGTGACATGACGCTGCTCTTATATCAAGACATCGCTTGTATATCAAGGCAAAAATATCAATGTTTGTCTTGCAAAACGCTCTCAAACCAAGTTACTCTCAAACCAAGGTTTTACTGTATATATATACAAAGCACAGGCTAAGAAAGGCAACAGAAACACTACAAATATACTAATATCACAAACCTAAAAGAGGAGCAGTGCCAACCCTAAAAGTACCGAATGGAAGAATCTGATTGGCTGCTATATTGACAAAGGCGGTCTGGGATGAGAAATGAGAGTGGCGAGAGGCCGCCTGTAGCCCTGTTAGGGAGATCCATCCTCTCTATCTCTCCATTTTGGGTTGTCCTCAGAAAAGGAATAGAGGGGAAATCTTCCAACGGGGACACTAGTTCTGGTGACACACCCTCACTTTGGAGAGATTTCCTCTCACTTCCTGTTCAGACTAAGGGACAGGAAGTGAAGGTAATTCTTTAGTTACACTTTTATAACTAAGACGTAGGATAGTAACTCATTCCTTATAGGACGTCTTCATGTACACTATATAACCAAAAGTATGGGGACACCCCTCCAAATGATGGAGATCAGGTGTTTTCAGTGAAGGTGCGGTTGATGCCACATCACACAAAGACATGGCAGACAATGGAACAAGGGAGGGGTTAATAGCTCTATTATTTGTTGGGTGGTTGGGGATATTACTGTGCCCACTGACCAATGCTGAGGACTATTATTGTTGGGTGGTTGGGGGACATTACTGTGCCCACTGACCAATGCTGAGGACTATTATTGTTGGGTGGTTGGGGGACATTACTGTGCCCACTGACCAATGCTGAGGACTATTATTGTTGGGTGGTTGGGGGACATTACTGTGCCCACTGACCAATGCTGGGGACTATTATTGTTGGGTGGTTGGGGGATATTACTGTGCCCACTGACCAATGCTGGGGACTATTATTGTTGGGTGTTTGGGGATATTACTGTGCCCACTGACCAATGCTGGGGACTATTATTGTTGGGTGGTTGGGGGATATTACTGTGCCCACTGACCAATGCTGGGGACTATTATTGTTGGGTGGTTGGGGACATTACTGTGCCCACTGACCAATGCTGAGGACTATTATTGTTGGGTGGTTGAGGGATATTACTGTGCCCACTGACCAATGCTGAAGACTATTATTGTTGGGTGGTTGGGGGATATTACTGTGCCCACTGACCAATGCTGAGGACTCTTATTGTTTGGTGGTTGGGGGACATTACTGTGCCCACTGACCAATGCTGGGGACTATTATTGTTGGGTGGTTGGGGATATTACTGTGCCCACTGACCAATACTGAGGACTATTATTGTTGGGTGGTTGGGGGATATTACTGTACCCACTGACCAATGCTGAGGACTATTATTGTTGGGTGGTTGGGGATATTACTGTGCCCACTGACCAATGCTGAGGACTATTATTGTTGGGTGGTTGGGGACATTACTGTGCCCACTGACCAATGCTGAGGACTATTATTGTTGGGTGGTTGGTGGATATTACTGTGCCCACTGACCAATGCTGAGGACTATTATTGTTGGGTGGTTGAGGGATATTACTGTGCCCACTGACCAATGCTGAGGACTATTATTGTTGGGTGGTTGGGGGATATTACTGTGCCCACTGACCAATGCTGAGGACTATTATTGTTGGGTGATTGGGGGACATTACTGTGCCCACTGACCAATGCTGAGGACTATTATTGTTGGGTGGTTGGGGGACATTACTGTGCCCACTGACCAATGCTGAGGACTATTATTGTTGGGTGGTTGGGGACATTACTGTGCCCACTGACCAATGCTGAGGACTCTTATTGTTGGGTGGTTGGGGGACATTACTGTGCCCACTGACCAATGCTGAGGACTATTATTGTTGGGTGGTTGGGGGACATTACTGTGCCCACTGACCAATGCTGAGGACTATTATTGTTGGGTGGTTGGGGGATATTACTGTGCCCACTGACCAATGCTGAGGACTCTTATTGTTGGGTGGTTGGGGGACATTACTGTGCCCACTGACCAATGCTGAGGACTGTTATTGTTGGGGGATATTACTGTGCCCACTGACCAATGCTGAGGACTGTTATTGTTGGGGGACATTACTGTGCCCACTGACCAATGCTGAGGACTATTATTGCTGGGTGGTTGGGGGACATTACTGTGCCCACTGACCAATGCTGAGGACTATTATTGTTGGGTGGTTGGGGGACATTACTGTGCCCACTGACACCAATGCTGAGGACTATTATTGTTGGGTGGTTGGGGGATATTACTGTGCCCACTGACCAATGCTGAGGACTATTATTGTTGGGTGGTTGGGGGACATTACTGTGCCCACTGACACCAATGCTGAGGACTATTATTGTTGGGTGGTTGGGGGATATTACTGTGCCTACTGACCAATGCTGAGGACTATTATTGTTGGGTGGTTGGGGGATATTACTGTGCCCACTGACCAATGCAGAGGACTATTATTGTTGGGTGGTTGGGGATATTACTGTGCCCACTGACCAATGCTGAGGACTCTTATTGCTGAGTGGTTGGGGGACATTACTGTGCCCACTGACCAATGCTGAGGACTATTATTGTTGGGTGGTTGGGGGACATTACTGTGCCCACTGACCAATGCTGAGGACTCTTATTGTTGGGTGGTTGGGGGACATTACTGTGCCCACTGACCAATGCTGAGGACTATTATTGTTGGGTGGTTGGGGGACATTACTGTGCCCACTGACCAATGCTGAGGACTATTATTGTTGGGTGGTTGGGGGATATTACTGTGCCCACTGACCAATGCTGAGGACTATTATTGTTGGGTGGTTGTGGGACATTACTGTGCCCACTGACCAATGCTGAGGACTATTATTGTTGGGTGGTTGTGGGACATTACTGTGCCCACTGACCAATGCTGAGGACTATTATTGTTGGGTGGTTGGGGGACATTACTGTGCCCACTGACCAATGCTGAGGACTATTATTGTTGGGTGGTTGGGGTCCGATATTACTGTGCCCACTGACCGATGCTGAGGACTATTATTGTTGGGTGGTTGGGGACATTACTGTGCCCACTGAACAATGCTGAGGACTATTATTGTTGGGTGGTTGGGGATATTACTGTGCCCACTGAACAATGCTGAGGACTATTATTGTTGGGTGGTTGGGGACATTACTGTGCCCACTGACCAATGCTGAGGACTATTATTGTTGGGTGGTTGGGGGACATTACTGTGCCCACTGACCAATGCTGAGGACTATTATTGTTGGGTGGTTGGGGATATTACTGTGCCCACTGACCAATGCTGAGGACTATTATTGTTTGGTGGTTGGGGTACATTACTGTGCCCACTGACCAATGCTGAGGACTCTTATTGTTGGGTGGTTGGGGGATATTACTGTGCCCACTGACCAATGCTGGGGACTATTATTGTTGGGTGGTTGGGGACATTACTGTGCCCACTGACCAATGCTGAGGACTATTATTGTTGGGTGGTTGGGGGACATTACTGTGCCCACTGACCAATGCTGAGGACTATTATTGTTGGGTGGTTGGAGACATTACTGTGCCCACTGACCAATGCTGAGGACTATTATTGTTGGGTGGTTGGGGGATATTACTGTGCCCACTGACCAATGCTGAGGACTATTATTGTTGGGTGGTTGGGGACATTACTGTGCCCACTGACCAATGCTGAGGACTATTATTGTTGGGTGGTTGGGGGGTATTACTGTGCCCACTGACCAATGCTGAGGACTATTATTGTTGGGTGGTTGGGGATATTACTGTGCCCACTGACCAATGCTGAGGACTATTATTGTTGGGTGGTTGGGGATATTACTGTGCCCACTGACCAATGCTGAGGACTATTATTGTTGGGTGGTTGGGGACATTACTGTGCCCACTGACCAATGCTGAGGACTATTATTGTTGGGTGGTTGGGGATATTACTGTGCCCACTGACCAATGCTGAGGACTATTATTGTTGGGTGGTTGGGGACATTACTGTGCCCACTGACCAATGCTGAGGACTATTATTGTTTGGTGGTTGGGGGACATTACTGTGCCCACTGACCAATGCTGAGGACTATTATTGTTGGGTGGTTGGGGACATTACTGTGCCCACTGACCAATGCTGAGGACTCTTATTGTTGGGTGGTTGGGGACATTACTGTGCCCACTGACCAATGCTGAGGACTCTTATTGTTGGGTGGTTGGGGGATATTACTGTGCCCGCTGACCAATGCTGAGGACTATTATTGTTGGGTGGTTGGGGGATATTACTGTGCCCACTGACCAATGCTGAGGACTATTATTGTTGGGTGGTTGGGGGACATTACTGTGCCCACTGACCAATGCTGAGGACTATTATTGTTGGGTGGTTGGGGACATTACTGTGCCCACTGACCAATGCTGAGGACTCTTATTGTTGGGTGGTTGGGGGACATTACTGTGCCCACTGACCAATGCTGAGGACTATTATTGTTGGGTGGTTGGGGACATTACTGTGCCCACTGACCAATGCTGAGGACTATTATTGTTGGGTGGTTGGGGGATATTACTGTGCCCACTGACCAATGCTGAGGACTATTATTGTTGGGTGGTTGGGGGATATTACTGTGCCCACTGACCAATGCTGAGGACTCTTATTGTTGGGTGGTTGGGGATATTACTGTGCCCACTGACCAATGCTGAGGACTCTTATTGTTGGGTGGTTGGGGGACATTACTGTGCCCACTGACCAATGCTGAGGACTGTTATTGTTGGGGGATATTACTGTGCCCACTGACCAATGCTGAGGACTGTTATTGTTGGGGGATATTACTGTGCCCACTGACCAATGCTGAGGACTATTATTGCTGGGTGGTTGGGGGATATTACTGTGCCCACTGACCAATGCTGAGGACTATTATTGCTGGGTGGTTGGGGGATATTACTGTGCCCACTGACCAATGCTGAGGACTATTATTGCTGGGTGGTTGGGGGATATTACTGTGCCCACTGACCAATGCTGAGGACTCTTATTGTTGGGTGGTTGGGGGACATTACTGTGCCCACTGACCAATGCTGAGGACTCTTATTGTTGGGTGGTTGGGGGACATTACTGTGCCCACTGACCAATGCTGAGGACTGTTATTGTTGGGGGATATTACTGTGCCCACTGACCAATGCTGAGGACTGTTATTGTTGGGTGGTTGGGGGATATTACTGTGCCCACTGACCAATGCTGAGGACTATTATTGTTGGGTGGTTGGGGGACATTACTGTGCCCACTGACACCAATGCTGAGGACTATTATTGTTGGGTGGTTGGGGGATATTACTGTGCCTACTGACCAATGCTGAGGACTATTATTGTTGGGTGGTTGGGGGATATTACTGTGCCCACTGACCAATGCAGAGGACTATTATTGTTGGGTGGTTGGGGATATTACTGTGCCCACTGACCAATGCTGAGGACTCTTATTGCTGAGTGGTTGGGGGACATTACTGTGCCCACTGACCAATGCTGAGGACTATTATTGTTGGGTGGTTGGGGGACATTACTGTGCCCACTGACCAATGCTGAGGACTCTTATTGTTGGGTGGTTGGGGGACATTACTGTGCCCACTGACCAATGCTGAGGACTATTATTGTTGGGTGGTTGGGGGACATTACTGTGCCCACTGACCAATGCTGAGGACTATTATTGTTGGGTGGTTGGGGGATATTACTGTGCCCACTGACCAATGCTGAGGACTATTATTGTTGGGTGGTTGGGGGACATTACTGTGCCCACTGACCAATGCTGAGGACTATTATTGTTGGGTGGTTGGGGGACATTACTGTGCCCACTGACCAATGCTGAGGACTATTATTGTTGGGTGGTTGGGGGACATTACTGTGCCCACTGACCAATGCTGAGGACTATTATTGTTGGGTGGTTGGGGTCCGATATTACTGTGCCCACTGACCGATGCTGAGGACTATTATTGTTGGGTGGTTGGGGACATTACTGTGCCCACTGAACAATGCTGAGGACTATTATTGTTGGGTGGTTGGGGATATTACTGTGCCCACTGACCAATGCTGAGGAACTATTATTGTTGGGTGGTTGGGGGGTATTACTGTGCCCACTGACCAATGCTGAGGACTATTATTGTTGGGTGGTTGGGGATATTACTGTGCCCACTGACCAATGCTGAGGACTATTATTGTTGGGTGGTTGGGGACATTACTGTGCCCACTGACCAATGCTGAGGACTCTTATTGTTGGGTGGTTGGGGACATTACTGTGCCCACTGACCAATGCTGAGGACTCTTATTGTTGGGTGGTTGGGGACATTACTGTGCCCACTGACCAATGCTGAGGACTCTTATTGTTGGGTGGTTGGGGACATTACTGTGCCCACTGACCAATGCTGAGGACTATTATTGTTGGGTGGTTGGGGACATTACTGTGCCCACTGACCAATGCTGAGGACTCTTATTGTTGGGTGGTTGGGGACATTACTGTGCCCACTGACACCAATGCTGAGGACTATTATTGTTGGGTGGTTGGGGACATTACTGTGCCCACTGACCAATGCTGAGGACTATTATTGTTGGGTGGTTGGGGACATTACTGTGCCCGCTGACCAATGCTGAGGACTATTATTGTTGGGTGGTTTGGGGATATTATTGTGCCCACCGACACATGCTGAGGATCAATATTGTGTAGCACCCTCTAGTGTATTCTAGAAGTAGTATAGTGTGTGTTAGAGATTACAGTAGGTAACACATAGTTTATCTGAGGACTAAGCCTGAGCTATGGAATCTGGGTCGGGGTTCATTAAAGTTCAGGGCTGGGTGACTCCTTCTGGCAGCTCTCTGGTGCCTCCCCCTGGTCTAGAAGGTTGGAGAATCTTCTAGAATTTGTGGGCTAGTCTGCCTTGAAGACATTGGTGTGCTTAAGGCCGCGTACACACGACCGGTCCTGATTGTGAATAAGAAGTGGGATTTTGTGAGACGATCGCACAGAGAACGGTGACGGGGAATCTGCCGCTGTGTGATGAGTAATAAAACGCGACGCCGTCATTATGCCGGAAATAATGCGCCGCAGATTAATAACCCGTCGGGGGTTCTGTAGAATTTCTTTTTTAATAACAGAAAGATTCGGGTCTCTCGTCGCGGAAGGAACGCACTTTGCTCTGCCGCCCTCATTTTTTTCAGCAGATCTTTTTGTCCAATGAGATGAAAGTCCCGGCGCAGAGCTGAGCCTGGGAGACTTCTAGGGAGGCTTCTAAAGAGATTAGAAATAGACGATCGTTATTCCCGATCTGTCCCGTCAGAGGACTGAAGATATTCTCATTTATTTAACCACTTCAGTCCCAAAGAGTTTTTTTTTCTCTCCTATGATTTAGAGAAGTTCAGTTCTGTATCTTTTATCCAAATACAGGAAATCCTCGGATTCATTCCGGAAGCATGCTTGTAATTTGAGATTTTCCTAGCTTGTGACGGAAAATATTGATTATATGAAGACAGGAGGCGAGTATCTTATGCATTAATCTTTCTTTATTAATGCTCATAGCAGATAATGTATTGTTCAAATTTTAACGTAAGTAAAACAGAAAAGAAAACTGTAGGAACTACACTTCCCAGCAGTCCTTGGGCCGTAGCCACTCCCATCATAGTCTCTATAAAAGGACTGCTCTCACTTATCTCTTCCTCTTTCTTCGTATAAATCCCAAGGTATCGGAATCAGGGTCATCCTTGAACTTCTTCGCTACTCGCCAACTCTTCGGCCAGCCGGCCTAACGTCTCTGTTTCGGAACACGTCCGTGTTAACAGCAACTGGTCCCAACGGGGACAAACCAACAGAACCAATTCGAGCAATTGGTCTTCCGGAAAGGTTGAACATCCTTCGATCAGCAGGTTGCCTGCGTGCCGCCGCCGCGACCGTTATCAATAACCTGAAATAAAATGTAGAATCGTGAAAGGGTTGGGTAGGGAGGGAAGATACTCGCCTCCTGTCTTCATATAATCAATATTTTCCGTCACAAGCTAGGAAAATCTCAAATTATATATCAGACAGGAGGCTCATATCTTATGCAAGACTGACATGGAGACATGGTCCTCCGGTCTGAAATAGAAAAGGCGAAAGACGGTCTCGGAAGACCAGTCGGCCGCCATTAAGAGGTCTGCGAGAGAGCCCCCCGCCGTGACCACCTTAGTAGCCATGGCACCTCTGGAAGAGTGTGCACCAAACAGGGTAATGTCTATGCCCGCCATCGCCATGGCCGATCTAACCCAACGCGCCAGAGTGGCGGGGGTGACCGGGTGATGTGGTCGTACGTAAGATATCAGAAGTTGAGACAGCCCCGGGGGTCGTAGTTCCGTAGTGCGTGCCTCGTAGGCCTGTAGGCATCTAACCACGCAGAGCCGTGGGTGTGCAGGAAAATAGGGGTAAAACACCGATTGTAGGCCCGTCTTGGTTCTACGGACCACCGAGAATTTTACCCCTTGAGGTGAAAACTGGCGTCTGGAAATGTCCAAAGCCCTAACGTCTGAGACACGTTTGATGGAGATTAGGCATAGAAGGACCGTTAGTTTAAACGACAGTAGTTTGAGGGGCAAGGTATCGTTGTCCTCCCATGTCGAGAACCCTGGAAACATCCCAGGTAGACTGGTACTTAGGACGAGGAGGTCGTTTGAATCTGATGACTCGTAAGAGTCTACAAATCAGAGGATGTCTGCCGATTGGTAGAGAGTCCACAGGGTAGTGGTAAGCTGATATGGCCGATCTGTAAATGTTTATGGAGCTGTATGATTTGCCGGATCCGAAAGAATCCGCCAGGTAATTCACTATGACAGTCACAGGGGCATGTACGGGATCAACCTTCCGTTGATCACACCAACGTACCCAGAGCCTCCAGGCTGATCGATATGCCGATTGAGTCCCGGGGGCCCAGGCCAGGGCGAGGAGATCTCTAGCTGAGTTTGAAAGGCCGTCGTGTGCGCAGGGCCGGACTGGCCTACCGGGATACCGGGAAAATTCCCGGTAGGCCGCCTGCTGTCAGTAAAATGTATTAGCAGTTGGCCACGGCGGCGGCCGCCGGACGCCATTACGGCCGCCATCGCGGCCGCCCTTTGCAATTTTGCAGGGGTGGTGGACTCCTGCCCTATGCCAGGCAGTCACTCCAGTGTCATGCGTGCAGCGTGTGTCACAAATATAAAGCAGCGGCAGGCCGGCCGCCGGCGGGTTGCGGCCGCCATGCTCGCCGCCGCACTGTCCTTTGCATCTAACCCGGCGCTGTGTGGTGGACTGGAGGCGGAGCGATCATGTGACTGAGGGAGGGGAGGAGCCGAAGGGAAGGAGAACCGAACGTCAGATCGGTTCCATCGTCCTGTGCGGCGCCAGCACCGCCCACTATTTCTCCTGCAGGGTCACATGGCAGAGGAGGCAGAGAGGACAATAAATTAACGGCGCCCGCCACCCTTGGAGCACAAGGTGACCAAATATATTTGAATGAAATCCTGACCTGTATATGTATCTCTCTCTCACACCATATAACGGGGCACCCCCCGCCCCCCCCCCCCCTCCTCTCTCTGTCACCTACCTTTGCTTCCCCTGAAAACTGTAAACTGTATAATAATCTCAGAGAGGGGGGGGGGGGGAGTGCACCGTGCAATGGTGTGAGAGAGATTATACAGATTACAATTTGCAGGGGCAGAAAAGGTAGGTGACAGAGGGGGGGGGGTGGTTGCATGGTGCACCCCCCTCTCTCTGTCACCTACCTTTTCTGCAACCCGCAAATTGTAATCTGGACTGTATAATATCTCTCTCACCATTCCGTGGTCAACCCCCCCCCCCCCCCCTCTCTGCACCTACCTTTTAAATGCAAAAATAAAAAAAAATGTGTAATTTGAAAAAATAAAAAACAATAATCTGCCTGCGCTTAGGACCGCGAATTGGGCTGCTGCCCCCCCTGGAAACCCAACCCCTAAGGCCTCATTCACACGAGGCGGACTCCGTCGCTACGGAGTCCGCCTGCTCCCGTCAGTTTAGCGGGAGATCAGTCCGCAGATGACAAGCTCCTTTCTGCTCACTGAGCGGGGAGGGGCTTGTCGGGCACCGCTGTGTCCCTATGGAGCGATCTGATGAAAACGGACAGCATGTCCGTTTTCATCAGATCTTACCCGATCCGATCCGCATGGATGGATGGGGACGTGGCCCCCATACGTCTGATTTTAGCGGATCGGATAGGGTCGGATGTCATCGGACAAGTCTCCGCTGACATCCGACGAGATAGAGATGCATGGAGCGGCCGTTCAGGTCCGCCGTCAAAACTGACATGCGGACCCAAACGGTCCGTCCGTGTGAATGAGGCCTTAAAGGGGTAGGTGAATGTGATAGAAAATGTGTGAAGATTGGGGTGATGGCGCTGCCTGTGCCTTATCCCTTTATACCAGGGGTATTGAATTACAATTCGCCGAGGTCCGGTCAGTAACATTTTCTTCTAGCAGAGGTCTGAATATCATGTCGGACCTCTGTTGCTACAGCACAATGCAGCTTGGTGCGGTGCAATTTTTTTTTTTTTTTAAAAAAGGTCAAGGACTTCTTTCTCTCTGTTTCTTGTGGGTAGTGCAGCCCATTAAAATAGGCTAATCCACCCACAACGTGTGCACCTAATGCACATGCACAGATCTTAACCCATTATTATATCAGCGTCCTTAGTCCCCAGTGCACATCACAGTCCTTAACCCCCTTCACACCAAGATCCCCTCTTAAAGAGTGTCCTCAGCTCCCCCTTTACATCACCCCCTCCACTCTTTCCACAGTAATGTTCTCACACTCCCTTAACATCAACCCCCATTACCAGTACTGTCCTCTGCCCCTATTTATATCATAACCCCACATTACAGTCCTCAGTCCCCCCCACACATTACAGTCCTCAACCCCTCCACATCACTGTCCTCAGTCCCTCACATCACAGTCCTCAGCCTACCCCCTACATTACATTCCCAACCTCCACTTTAATATCCTTAGCCCCCCTCACATGACAGTTCTTGGTCACCCCAATTTAACTTCTTCAGGCTCCCCCCACCTTACAGTCCTCGGCTCCCCCCACATTACAGTCCTCGGCTCCCCCCACATTACAGTCCTCGGCTCCCCCCACATTACAGTCCTCGGCTCCCCCCACATTACAGTCCTCGGCTCCCCCCACATTACAGTCCTCGGCTCCCCCCACATTACAGTCCTCGGCTTCCCCCACATTACAGTCCTCAGCTCCCCCCACATTACAGTCCTCGGCTCCCCCCACCTTACAGTCCTCGGCTCCCCCCACATTACAGTCCTCGGCTCCCCCCACATTACAGTCCTCGGCTCCCCCCACATTACAGTCCTCGGCTCCCCCCACATTACAGTCCTCAGTCCCCCCCCACATTACAGTCCTCAGCTCCCCCCACACTCCCCAGTCCTCATTCCCCCCACACTCCCCAGTCCTCATTCCCCCTACACTCCAGTCCTCAGTCCCCCCCCCACACTCCAGTCCTCAGTCCCCCCCCACACTCCAGTCCTCAGTCCCCTCACTGTCCTACCTTACACAGACAGATCGGAGGGAGGCACAGCATGTCTGGATAGGGACAGGAGAGGAGTTGCAGGAAGGGAGGCGGGACAGTTCTGGATGGAGGGCCGAGGTAACAAACAGGTGATTGGCTGCTAGGATGAAGGACAGTCCTAGCAGCCAATCGCCTGTTTGATAACCTCGGGCAGCTCCGCCCTCCACCCAGAATTGTTCCGCCTCCCGCTGTCGGCTCTGTGAGGATTACAGAGCGATGGCAGGAGGAAGAAAAGGCTCCTGCATCGCAGTACCGAAGCGGTCTGAATGGCAGAGTGCCGCGGGCCGCATGTGGCCCGCGGGCCGCCATTTAGTGATGCCCGCTTTATACCATAAAGGGTGAGAAAAGGACCAGTGGTCCCCACTCACCAGATCCAACTCCCCGCCAGGGGTACACAGCATGTAGTATAGGCTTCCCAGTTTTCCACTATACCTACATATACCTACTACTTTCATATCTGTCTTCTATATATATATATAATACATTCTTCAAATGTGCTTTAAAATGTATGGTTTTCCCTTTCATGAACAAGAAAATAATGACGTTTGCTGTTGGGCTGGTATAATAATGCTATGGGGCTGGTATGAAATTTTTTCCAGGGCTGGATTTTATTCCCAGTCCGGCCCTGCGTGTGCGTCTGGCACCCCGAAACCAACCACGCCAGGAGAGTCAGCGTGCCCTCCTCCACCAGAGGGTGTATGCCTTTGGTCGGATGAGAGAGGATGTGTGGGAGCAGAGGCCGAAGTCTGGGGTAGTCCATGGCTAGTTCCAGCAGGAGAGGGAACCATGGTTGCGCTGGCCACCATGGGGTGATCAATGCAACCGTCGCCCTCTGGTTCGCAATCTGCAGTAGCACCCTGGGGATCATCGAGAATGGGAGAAACGCGTAATGCGTCTCCCCCGTCCAGGAGTGGCGGAAAGCGTCCACCGCTGATGACTCCGGATCCGGTCTCCAACTGAAGAATCGGGGTAGTTGGTGATTGAGGCGAGAGGCGAATAGGTCTATGCCCAGGGGACCCCAAAGTAGGTTCAGTCTGATGAAGACTGAACGGTCCAAACGCCAATCGCTGGAGTCGATAAGGTAGCGGGAATTCCAATCTGCTACAGAGTTGGAAATACCCGGAATGTACTCCGCCATAGGGGTGATGTTGCGAGACAGACAGAAGTGCCAAATCTCTGAAGCAATATCTGCCAGAATTTTGGATCTGGTGCCTCCCAAGCGGTTGATGTATTGCACCGCTGCAATATTGTCCATGCGTAATAAGACGCAACAATCGGATCTTTCCGCTAGAAAACTCTGGACAGCAAATAAGGCCGCTGAAAGTTCCAGCGCATTGATGTGTAAGAGGGATTCGTCTCTGGACCAGGTCCCTCCCGTCGAGGTCTCTCCCAAGCGAGCGCCACAGCCTCGGCGACTCGCGTCCGACTCGATGATGATGTCCGGACAGGAGTTGAAGATCGTTCTGCCGTTCCACTCGACGGCATGTCGAAGCCACCATTGCAGTTCGACTTTGGCTTCTGTAGAGAGCGGTATCATGTCTGCGTACCGGAGACCCTGTCGCAGATGAAGGATCTTCAGCCTCTGGAGGGCCCTGTAGTGGAGAGGGGCCGGGAAGATGGCTTGAATGGAGGCCGCCAGTAGGCCTACCAGGCGGGCCAGGATGTGTAACGATAAGTAACCCTTTCGTAGTACTGCTCTGATCTCTTTGCGGATCAGAGCCAACTTTGCGTTGGGCAGGCGGAGAACAGCCTGGTTGGTGTCTACCAGGAAGCCTAGGAATTCCATCTCTTGCGCCGGAGTAAGAACCGACTTTTCTTGATTGATCAAGAAGCCTAGACTTTGTAATAGATTGATCGTCCAACCCATGTGACGATAAGCTTGAGTTTTGGAGCATGCTATTATGAGAATGTCGTCTAAGTAAACAATCAGACGTACGCCCCTGCTCCTCAGTGATGCTATTACTGGTTTCAGGATTTTTGTGAAACACCATGGGGCGGATGATAGGCCGAACGGCAGGCACGTAAATTGCCAAGTGCGTCCCCACCATCTGAAACGGAGTAGGTGTTGGGATTCCTGATGCATGGGGACGGTGAGATAGGCGTCCTTCAGGTCCACCTTCACCAACCAGTCCCCCGGTTGGAGGAGATCTCGGAGGCAGTGAATCCCCTCCATCTTGAAATGCCGATAAGCGACATGTTGGTTTAAGTCCCGAAGATTTATGACGGGGCGGTAGCCCCCTCCCTTCTTCTTGACTAAGAAGAGGTTGCTGATAAAGCGCTTGTATATCAAAGCAAATTCCCCCATAAGAAACAATGGAAACTAGGATTGTCCTGATCCCTATACCAGTATCGTTATCGGGATTCGGGACCGATAGCGAGCATTTGCGCTCGTACTTGTACTCACACAAAGGCTCCCGATGCCTGGAATGGGAAGTCAGCGCCGTCGTATCTCTGAGTGTGCGGCGTCGTATCTATGCGCCTGATTCATAGAATCAGTTACGCATAGATTTGACTAAGATCTTGCAATTTTTACGCTGGCCGCTAGGTGGCGCTTCCGTATATTTACGCATATGCAAATTAGGTAGATACGCCGATTCAGAAACGTACGTTTGCCCGGCGCATTTTTTAAACGTCGTTTACGTTAGGCTTTTTCCGGCGTACAGTTACCCCTGCTATATGAGGCGTATCCTATGTTAAGTATTTACGTCGTTTGCGAAATTGCGTAAGTCGCTCGCGAATAGGGCTGGACGTAATTTACCTTCATGTCAAAAGCAATGACGATTTGTGGCGTAAAAATCCCAGTGCGCATGCTCGAAATTACGCCGCAAATCGTCATTGCTTTCGACATGAAGGTAAATTACGTCCAGCCCTATTCGCGAGCGACTTACGCAATTTCGCAAACGACGTAAAATTTTCAAAACGTGAAATACGCGGGGTCACCATTCATTTAGATAAAACACGCCCACATCATCCCCATTTGAATTAGGCGGGCCTACGCCGGACAACATGCGTTATGCTGCCGTAACTAAGGGCGCAAGTTCTTTCTGAATACGGAACTTGCGCCCTAATTTACGGCGGCGTAACGTATCCGAGATACGTTACGCCCCGCCTAAAGATACGCCAAAGTATCTGAATCCGGCCCATAATGTTTGGGGGTTCTAATTAATTTTCTAGCAAAAAAAGATTTTCTCATCTCTGAGAAGAGAAGTGTCAGCGAGATGTTATAATAAATATTGACTCAGCGACTTTTTACTTTTTCTCGTGGTGTTTTTCTTCCGGAATTGATGGAAATGATAACAATTCTTCTATTTTTCTGCCTGTGGTGTTTTTTTTATGATTTTTATATTACAGGCAGCCGGCGCACAACGTCTCGCCATCCGCGTCAAATCTCACTGACGGCCGTTTTCCACTCGATCGGCGGTGTGAAGATGAAGGCAGAGTGCTGAGCCCGGCGTTCTTTTTATATGTTGTTTTTTATGGTTCTGTCTTTACTTGATGATAATGATGGTGATACGATCGGAGGGTGATATGATACGAGGGTGATATGATACGAGGGTGATACGATGGGAGGGTGATACGATGGGAGGGTGATACGATCGGAGGGTGATACGATCCGAGGGTGATACGATCCGAGGGTGATACGATCCAAGGGTGATGGAATCCGAGGGTGATACGATCGGAGGGTGATGGAATCCGAGGGTGATACGATCGGAGGGTGATACGATCGGAGGGTGATATGATACGAGGGTGATACGATCGGAGGGTGATACGATCCGAGGGTGATACGATCCGAGGGTGATACGATCGGAGGGTGATATGATACGAGGGTGATATGATACGAGGGTGATACGATGGGAGGGTGATACGATCGGAGGGTGATACGATCCGAGGGTGATACGATCCGAGGGTGATACGATCCAAGGGTGATGGAATCCGAGGGTGATACGATCGGAGGGTGATGGAATCCGAGGGTGA
The DNA here is from genome assembly GCF_905171775.1 of Rana temporaria. NCBI lineage: Eukaryota > Metazoa > Chordata > Amphibia > Anura > Ranidae > Rana > Rana temporaria. The sequence goes on from NC_053496.1 coordinate 539,891, forward strand.
TACGATCGGAGGGTGATACGATCGGAGGGTGATATGATACGAGGGTGATACGATCGGAGGGTGATACGATCGGAGGGTGATACGATACGAGGGTGATACGATCGGAGGGTGATACGATCGGAGGGTGATACGATCGGAGGGTGATACGATCGGAGGGTGATACGATCCGAGGGTGATACGATCCAAGGGTGATGGAATCCGAGGGTGATACGATCGGAGGGTGATACGATCGGAGGGTGATACGATCGGAGGGTGATACGATCGGAGGGTGATAGGATCAGAGGGTGATACGATCGGAGGGTGATATGATACGAGGGTGATACGATCGGAGGGTGATAGGATCAGAGGGTGATACGATACGAGGGTGATACGATCGGAGGGTGATACGATCGGAGGGTGATACGATCGGAGGGTGATACGATCCGAGGGTGATACGATCCAAGGGTGATGGAATCCGAGGGTGATACGATCGGAGGGTGATACGATCGGAGGGTGATACGATCGGAGGGTGATACGATCGGAGGGTGATAGGATCAGAGGGTGATACGATCCGAGGGTGATACGATCCGAGGGTGATGCGATCGGAGGGTGATAGGATCGGAGGGTGATACGATCGGAGGGTGATAGGATCAGAGGGTGATACGATCCGAGGGTGATACGATCCGAGGGTGATACGATCCGAGGGTGATACGATCGGAGGGTGATACGCTCCGAGGGCCGTGAAAAGCTGTGAGAGGGGAAAAAAACCCTAACCCTCCTCACAAACGTTCATAACAGAAACAGATAGGGGGCGCCGCTGAAATCCCCCCTCACCATACCGGGGGGCGTCATTTCTGAACTTGGAGCGGCTGAGGAATACAGTAAAACCTTGGTTTGAGAGCGTTTTGCAAGACAAGCAAAATATTTTTATAAATTTTGCCTTGATATACAAGCGATGTCTCGATATACAAGCGATGTCTTGATATACAAGCGATGTCTTGATATACAAGCGATGTCTTGGTATACAAGCGATGTCTTGGTATACAAGCGATGTCTTGGTCTACAAGCGATGTCTTGATATACAAGCGGTGTCTTGGTATACAAGCGATGTCTTGATATACAAGCGATGTCTTGGTATACAAGCGATGTCTTGGTATACAAGCAATGTCTTGGTATACAAGCGATGTCTTGGTCTACAAGCGATGTCTTGATATACAAGCGGTGTCTTGGTATACAAGCGATGTCTTGATATACAAGCGATGTCTTGGTCTACAAGCGATGTCTTGATATACAAGCGGTGTCTTGGTATACAAGCGATGTCTTGATATACAAGCAATGTCTTGGTATACAAGCGATGTCTTGATATACAAGCGATGTCTTGGTATACAAGCGATGTCTTGATATACAAGCGATGTCTTGATATACAAGCGATGTCTTGGTATACAAGCGATGTCTCGATATACAAGCGATGTCTTGGTATACAAGCGATGTCTTGATATACAAGCGATGTCTTGATATACAAGCGATGCCTTGATATACAAGCGATGCCTTGATATACAAGCGATGTCTTGGTATAAGAGCGATGTCTTGATATACAAGCGATGTCTTGATATACAAGCGATGTCTTGATATACAAGCAGCGTCATGTCACCACTGAGTATAAAAGAGAAGAGAGGCTCCTCCTCTAAGTGTAGTAATATGGTTACATGTAATGAAGGGACAACATTTAGCAACTTATTGCTACACTTAGAGGCGCCTCTCTTCTCTTTTATACTCTGTAAGAAAAAAATGCTTTGATATACAAGCGCTTTGGATTACAAGCATGTTTCTGGAACAAATTATTCTCACAGTCCGAGGATTTACTGTACGTGTTTCCGGGGTCATCCTTCCTGACATAAAAATGCAATAAAACTATCCCCTATTTTGTAGACGCTATAAATTTTGCGCAAACAAACCAATAAACACTTATTGCGATTTTTTTTACCAAAAATAGGTAGAAGAATACGTATCGGCCTAAACTGAGGAAAACATGTTTTTTTTATATGTTTTTTGGGGATATTTATTATAGCAAAAAGTAAAAAATATTGCATTTTTTTTCAAAATTGTCGCTCTATTTTTGTTTATAGCGCAAAAAATAAAAACCGCAGAGGCGATCAAATACCACCAAAAGAAATCTCTATTTGTGGGGAAAAAAAGGACGCCAATTTTGTTTGGGAGCCACGTCGCACGACCGCGCAAATGTCAGTTAAAGTGACGCAGTGCCGAATCGTAAAAACTGGCCGGGTCCTTTACCTGCATTTTGGTCCGGGGCTTAAGTGGTTAACCTGGACCTCTTCTGTAATGTTGTTGACTATAGGTTCCCCTACTGGGGGCAATTCGGTTGATTAAACGTTGAAAGTATTTTACTTGTTATGGATTCAAGCTGCCCAGATCCTCTCGCTGTCACTCAGGAATCCTGCGCAATGACCGAGCTATCCGATATGTATGAAACGTGTGTTGTCTATTGGAATGTCTTTACTATTAACCACTTGGCGCCCGCCAATGACAGATTGACGTCGGCAAAGTGGTTGTAGAATCCTGACTGAACGTCATATGACGTCCTCAGGATTCTGAGCCGCTGCGCACCCCCGGGGGCGCGCATCGCGGCGATCGTTGTTGCAGGGTGTCAGTCTGACACCCTGCATCTCCGATCTCGGTAAAGAGTCTCTCACGGAGACACTTTACCACGTGATCAGCCATGTCCGTCCAATCACGGCTGATCACGGTGTAAACAGGAAGAGCCGCTGATGGCTCTTCCTCACTCGCGTCTGACAGACGCGAGTAGAGGAGAGCCGATCGGCGGCTCTCCTGACAGGGGGGGTTCACGCTGATTGTTTATCAGCGCAGCCCCCCCTCAGATCGCCACATGGACCACCAGGGATGCCCACAAGGGAAGGGCAAAACAAAAAAAAACAGGGGGGAATAAAGTCCAAATAAAAAAAAAAAAAGTCTGGAAAAAAAAAAAAAATAAAGTCTGGGGAAAAAAAAAAAAAGATGCAAAAAAAAAAAGATGCCAATCAGTGCCACCCCACAGTGCCCATCTGTGCCACCCCACAGTGCCCATCTGTGCCGCCCCACAGTGCCCATCTGTGACGCCTATGAGTGCCCAGTGCTGCCCATGAGTGCCCATCAGTGCCGCCCATGAGTGCCCATCAGTGCCGCCCATGAGTGCCCATCAGTGCCGCCTATGTGTGCCCATGAGTGCCGCCTATGTGTGACCATCAGTGCCGCATACCAGCGCCGCCAATCAGTGCCACCTCATCTGTGCCCGTCAGTACTACCTCGTCGATGTCCATCAGTGCCATCTCATCTGTGCCCATCAGTGCCACCATATCAGTGCCCGTAATTGAAAGAGAAAACGTACCTTTTTACAAAAAAATTACAGAAAAAAATAAAAACGCATTTTTTTTTCAAAATTTTCGGTCTTTTTTTAGTTGTTGCGCAAAAAAAAAAAATCGCAGAGGTGATCAAATACCACCAAAAGAAAGCTCTATTTGTGGGTAAAAAAGGACGCCAATTTTGTTTGGGTACAGTGTAGCATGACCGCGCAATTGCCATTTAAAGTGCGACAGTGCTGAAAGCTGAAAATTGGCTTGGGCGGGAAGGTGTGTAAGTGTCCTGTATGGAAGTGGTTAAATACAGATTCCGAGGTATTCCAGTATTTCCATATTGGTCACTGATTGGCCTTCAGCATTAGATATACTGGGCTAGATTCAAAAAGATGAGCGCATCTTTCTTCCGGCGTAACGTATCTCCGATACGTTACGCCGCTGTAACTTTGGGCGCAAGTTCTGTATTCAGAAAGAACTTGCGCCCTTAGTTACGGCGGCGTAACGTATGTGTGGCGGCGTAAGCCCGCCTAATTCAAATGGGGATGTTGGGGGCGTGTTTTATTTAAATTTCACTTGACCCCGCGTTTTTGATGGGTTTTTTTAACGGCGCATGCGCCGTCCGTAAAATATCCCAGTGTGCATTGCTCCAAAGTACGCCGCAAGGACGTATTGGATTCGACGTGAACGTAAATGACGTACAGCCCTATTCGCGAACTACTTACGCAAACGACGTAAAATTTTCAAAACTCAGCGCGGGAACGACGGCCATACTTAACATTAGCTACGCCTCATATAGCAGGGGTAACTTTACGCCGAAAAAAGCCGAACGTAAACGACGTAAAAAAAATGCGCCGGCGGGACGTACATTTCTGAATTGGCGTAAATACCTAATTAGCATATTCCTCGCGTAACTATACGGAAGCGCCACCTAACGGCCAGCGTAAAGATGCAGCCTAAGATACGACGGTGTAAGACACTTACGCCGGTCAGATCTTAGGGATATCTATGCGTAACTGATTCTCTGAATCAGGCGCATAGATACGACCGAGCGCACTCAGAGATACGCCGGCGTATCTCCTATCTGAATCTAGCCCGCTGTGTAGGGGGGGGGGCACAATTCAGGACCACCTATCCCATAAGTTGGGTCCGTATTTGTTTTCTATTCATTTGTTGCATTGTTGTATTGTTTCCATGCCTGGAGGCTTGTTCTTTTGTTAACCACTTCCAGACCGCTGTACGTCTTTATACGGCGGCACTTTAAAGATGGATATCTCGGTAACGGCAGCAGCTGCTGCCACAACCGAGGTATAAAATCTTTACTGTCAGCGGTTCTGGTAACGATAACGGCGGTCTCCGCGGCGGATTCACCACGAGATCGCCATTAACGGTGGCGGGAGAGGGCCCCCCCCCTCCCGCCGCTCTCTCGCGCCCTCCGCCGCTTACCGGAGCAGTCGGTAGCGGCGGAGGAGATCGCGACCGTTCGGGAACTGAGCGGGGACGAGACTGAAGGAAAAATCTCCTTCGCCCGTCCCCATAGCTCGGCTGGGCGGAAGTGACGTCAAAACGTCAGTCCCGCCCGGCCTCTTAAAGAAATATTTTTTTTTTTTTGTCATTTGAAAAAATGACATTTTCCAATTTTTTTTTTTTTTTTTTTGCATTTTAGTCTAAATATGAGATGTGAGGTCTTTTTGACCCCCCAGATCTCATATTTAAGAGGACCTGTCATGCTTTTTTCTATTACAAGGGATGTTTACATTCACAGTAATAGGAATAAAAGTGATCATTTTTTTTTTTATCAGTGTAAAAAATAATAAAATAAATAAAAATAAATAAGAAAAAAAAAAAAAAAATGTTTAAAGCGCCTCGTCCCGACGAGCTCGTGCGCAGAAGCGAACGCATAGGTGAGTAGCGCCGCATATGAAAACGGTGTTCAAACGACACAAGTGAGGTATCGCCGCGATCGTTAGAGCGAGAGCAATAATTCTAGCCCTAGGCCTCCTCTGTAACTCAAAAAAAAGTAACCTATAGAATTTTTTTAAACGTCGCCTATCGAGATTTTTAAGGGTAAAAGTTTGACGCCATGCCACGAGCGGGCGCAATTTGTAAGCGTGACATGTTGGGTATCATTTTACTCGGCGTAACATTATCTTTCACAATATATAAAAAAATTGGGCCAAATTTATTGCTGTCTTATTTTTTAATTAAAAAAAGTGATTTTTTTCCAAAAAAAGTGCGCTTGTAGGACCGCTGCGCAAATATGGTGTGACAAAAAGTATTGCAATGATCGCCATTTTATTCTCTAGGGTATTAGAAAAAAAATATATATATAATGTTTGTGGGTTTTAAGTAATTTTCTAGCAAAAAAAAACTGTTTTAGTCTTGTAAACACCAAATCTGAAAAACACCCAAAGTAGAGAAGTGGTTAACCAGTATCATTTCACTATTTTTACTTTACTATGTTCTGTTTATTTTATTTTTTTGTTTTTTTATGATTTGATACGCGCAGAGCACGCGAGGATTGTTCACTGCTCTATTTGACGGTACTTAACCACTTAGCTACCAGCCGCCTTCAATTGACGGCGACACAGTAGCTCAATTGTTCTGACAGGATGTCATATTATTATTATTATACAGGGTTTGTAGAGCGCCAACAGTTTGCGCAGCGCTTTACATCAGGGAAGACAGTACAGTCACAATACAAATCTATACAGGAGGTATCAGAGGGCCCCGCTCATCATATGACATCCTTGTCTTTTAAAGCCGCTAGGGGGGCGCGAGCACCTGCTGCGTTACTGGGAACACGATGCGTGTGCCCGGGGGCCGCGATGGACGCCGGGTACCCGCGATTGCCCAGTAACTGAGCAGAACCGTGGAGCTCTGTGTGTAATGATGGGGTGTAAACACAGAGATCCATGTCCTGTCAGGGAGAGGAGACCGATCTGTGTCCCTTGTACATAGGAACACAGATCGGTCACCTCCCCCAGTCAGTCTCCTCCCCCTAGAGTTAGAATCACTCCCTAGGGAACATATTTAACCCCTTCCCCGCCCCCTAGTGTTAACCCCTTCCCTGCCAGTCACATTTATACAGTTATCAGTGCATATTTATAGCACTGTTCACTGTATAAATGTGAATGGTCCCAAATTTGTGTCCGATGTGTTCGCTATAATGTCGCAGTCTCAATAAAAATCGCAGATCGTTTTTTTTTACATGGGGATATTTATTATAGCAAAAAGTAAAAAATATTGGGCCAGATTCTCGTAGATCCGGCGTATCTCTGCGGCGGCGTAAAGGAATGTCATTTACGTTACGCCGCTGCACGTTTTACAGGCAAGTGCTTAATTCACAAAGAACTTGCCTGTAAAGTTGCGGCGGCGTATCGTAAATCACCCGACGCAAGCCCGTCTAATTCTAATTATCCGGGTAGGGGGCGTTGCGCCGTCGTAAGCCCTTTGAGAATCTGGGCCATTGTGTTTTTTTTTTCAAAAAAAAATCAAAATTGTCGCTCTATTTTTGTTTATAGCGCAAAAAATAAAACCCGCAGAGGTGATCAAATACCACCAAAAGAAATCTCTATTTGTGGGGGAAAAAAAGGACGCCAATTTTGTTTGGGAGCCACGTCGCACGACCGCGCAATTGTCGGTTAAAGTGACGCAGTGCCGGAAGCTGAAATTTCGCCTGGGCAGGAAGGGGGGTATATGTGCCCAGTAAGCGAGGGGTTAAACTCTTTACTTAAAGGACTAATAAAAACCATTGAAACAGAAACAGACAATCCAGTCCGCAGTGGAGAAATAAACAGAAGAATATTATTGGGCGGCTCCTCTGCGTTCTCGGAGTCCTCTGCGTTCTCAGCGTTCTCGGAGTCCTCTGCGTTCTCAGCGTTCTCTGAGTCCTCTGCGTTCTCTGCGTTCTCAGCGTCCTCGGCGTCCTCGCCATCCTCTGCGTTCTCAGAGTTCTCAGCGTCCTCAGTGTTCTCTGCGTTCTCGGAGTCCTCAGGGTCCACAGCGTTCTCAGCGTTCTCGGAGTCCTCGGCGTTCTCGGCATCCACGGCGTCCTCAGCATTCTCAGCGTTCTCATCGTTCTCAGCGTCCTCGGCGTTCTCAGAGTTCTCGGCGTTCTCAGCGTCCTCGGCATTCTCGCCGTCCTCTGCGTTCTCAGCGTTCTCGGAGTCCTCTGCGTTCTTAGCGTTCTCTGAGTCCTCAGCGTTCTCAGCGTCCTCAGTGTTCTCGGAGTCCTCGGCGTCCACAGCGTTCTCAGCGTTCTCAGCGTTCTCAGCGTTCTCGGAGTCCTCGGCGTTCTCGGCATCCACGGCGTCCTCAGCATTCTCAGCGTTCTCATCGTTCTCAGCATCCTCGGCGTTCTCAGAGTTCTCGCGTTCTCAGCGTTCTCGGAGTCCTCTGCGTTCTCAGCGTTCTCTGAGTCCTCTGCGTTCTCAGCGTTCTCAGCGTCCTCAGTGTTCTGGGAGTCTTTGGCGTTCTCGGCATCCACGGCGTCCTCAGCATTCTCAGCGTTCTCATCGTTCTCAGCATCCTCGGCGTTCTCAGAGTTCTCGCGTTCTCAGCGTTCTCGGAGTCCTCTGCGTTCTCAGCGTTCTCTGAGTCCTCTGCGTTCTCAGCGTTCTCAGCGTCCTCAGTGTTCTGGGAGTCTTTGGCGTTCTCGGCATCCACGGCGTCCTCAGCATTCTCAGCGTTCTCAGCGTTCTCATCGTTCTCAACGTCCTCGGCGTTCTCAGCGTCCTCGGGCGTCCTCTGCGTTCTCAGCGTCCTCAGTGTTTTCGGAGTCCTCTGCGTTCTCAGCGTTCTCGGAGTCCTCAGCGTTCTCAGCGTCCTCAGTGTTCTCGGAGTCCTCGGCGTCCACAGCGTTCTCAGCGTTCTCAGCGTTCTCAGCATTCTCGGAGTCCTCGGCGTTCTCGGCATCCACGGCGTCCTCAGCATTCTCAGCGTTCTCATCGTTCTCAGCATCCTCGGCGTTCTCAGAGTTCTCGCGTTCTCAGCGTTCTCGGAGTCCTCTGCGTTCTCAGTGTTCTCTGAGTCCTCTGCGTTCTCAGCGTTCTCAGCGTCCTCAGTGTTCTGGGAGTCTTTGGCGTTCTCGGCATCCACGGCGTCCTCAGCATTCTCAGCGTTCTCATCGTTCTCAACGTCCTCGGCGTTCTCAGCATCCTCGGGCGTCCTCTGCGTTCTCAGCGTCCTCAGTGTTTTCGGAGTCCTCTGCGTTCTCAGCGTTCTCAGCGTTCTCGGAGTCCTCTGCGTTCTCAGCGTTCTCAGCGTTCTCGGAGTCCTCTGCGTTCTCGGCATCCACAGCGTCCTCAGCGTTCTCAGCGTCCTCAGCGTCCTTGGCGTTCTCGCCATTCTCGCCTATTCTCGCCGTCCTCGGCACACCTGCACCGCCGCAACCTGTCGTGGAAGTTATAATTAGAGTGACGGTTGTGTAGTTCCCTCTCTGCCACTTACAGTAATCCAGGCAAATGTTGTGTTCTGCAGACAGAAGTGCGGTTTGCTGGGGACGCGGCGACCTCTTTAGGACTGGAACACGCAGATGCGATTTCTCCACCGAGACGAGAGAAGAAAAAAACACGTTGCTGTCAGTTTTCGGTTTGCAACACAAAACCACAATCACCACACCGGCCGCTCTACTGAGTGATGAATGTTCCTCCGAAATGCACCATCCCCCGGCCTCACATCGGGGCGCAAAGGGGTCATTTTATTGTTTTTGTTCTTCAAGTTTCTGACTATTTTCCATTCCGCCCGGCTCAGAAAAATGTGTTCAGCACTTTAGTTTACCCTGAGAGTTGTTTTTCTATTTATTTTTATATTCTGTTGATTTTGTTAAGTCATTATTTTGTTTATTTTTACATTTTCTGTTGATTTCGTTAAGACATTTTTATTTTTATTTTATTTTAGATTCTGTTGATTTTTTTGGGGTAACTTTAAAAAAAACTATTCTTTCATATTTTGTTGATTTCGTACAATTTTTTTTTTTTTTATATTTTGTTGATTTTGTCAAGTTATTATTTTATTTAACTTCATCATATTCTGCTGATTTGTTAAGTTATATAGTAAATAAGTATTTTTTTATTACATTTTTTCACATTCTTTAATTTTGAGTAATTTTTTTATTTATTTTTTTCATTTTCTATTGATTTGGTTAAGTCATTATTTTTATTTTTTTAATATTCTGTTGATTTTGTTAAGTCATTTTTTTAATTACATGTTTTCATTTTCTGTTGATTTTTGATAAGTCGTTATTTTATATTATTTTTTCATATTCTGTTGATTTCATTGAGACATTTTATTTTTTTAGATTCTGTTGATTTTATTAAGTAATTTTTCCATTTTATGTTTTCATATTTAGTTTATTTTGTTGAATCTTTTTTTTTAAAATATATTTTGTTGTTATTTTTGATGCCTTCAAAATCCTGCCATTAAAATGTATAATCTTTGCTCTGCCACCTCTACCATGTCATTTTAAACGCCAAGCAAATAATTACGTAAAAAGCTGCCGCCACTTAAAGGGGTTGTAAAGGAATTTTTTTCCCCCTAAATAGTTTCCTAATGGAGAGGGATGATGGAGGTTATAATATAGAGGGATGATGGAGGTTATAATAGAGAGGGATGGTGGTTATAATAGAGAGGGATGGTGGAGGTTATAATAGAGAGGGATGATGGAGGTTATAATACAGAGGGATGATAGAGGTTATAATAGAGAGGGATGATGGTGGAGGTTATAATAGAGAGGGATGATGGAGGTTATAATAGAGAGGGATGATGGAGGTTACAATAGAGATGGATGATGGAGGTTATAATAGAGAGAGATGATGGAGGTTATAATAGAGAGGGATGATGGAGGTTATAATAGAGAGGGATGATGGTGGTTATAATAGAGATGGATGGTTGAGGTTATAATAGAGAGGGATGATGGAGGTTATAATAGAGAGGGATGATGGTGGTTATAATAGAGAGGGATGGTGGAGGTTATAATAGAGAGGGATGGTGGAGGTTATAATAGAGAGGGATGATGGAGGTTATAATAGAGAGGGATGATGGTGGTTATAATAGAGAGGGATGATGGAGGTTATAATAGAGAGGGATGATGGAGGTTATAATAGAGAGGGACGGTGGAGGTTATAATAGAGAGGGATGGTGGAGGTTATAATAGAGAGGGACCGTGGAGGTTATAATAGAGAGGGATGATGGAGGTTATAATAGAGAGGGATGATGGTGGAGGTTATAATAGAGAGGGATGATGGAGGTTATAATAGAGAGGGATGGTGGAGGTTATAATAGAGAGGGATGGTGGAGGTTATAATAGAGAGGGATGATGGAGGTTATAATAGAGAGGGATGGTGGAGGTTATAATAGAGAGGGATGATGGTGGTTATAATAGAGAGGGATGATGGAGGTTATAATAGAGAGGGGTGGTGGAGGTTATAATAGAGAGGGATGATGGAGGTTATAATAGAGAGGGATGATGGAGGTTATAATAGAGAGGGATGGTGGAGGTTATAATAGAGAGGGATGATGGAGGTTATAATAAAGAGGGATGATGGAGGTTATAATAGAGAGGGATGATGGAGGTTATAATAGAGAGGGATGATGGAGGTTATAATAAAGAGGGATGATGGAGGTTATAATAGAGAGGGATGATGGTGGTTATAATAGAGAGGGATGATGATGGAGGTTATAATAGAGAGGGATGATGGAGGTTATAATAGAGAGGGGTGATGGTGGTTATAATAGAGAGGGATGATGGAGGTTATAATAGAGAGGGATGATGGAGGTTATAATAGAGAGGGATGGTGGAGGTTATAATAGAGAGGGATGATGGAGGTTATAATAGAGAGGGATGATGGAGGTTATAATAGAGAGGGATGGTGGTTATAATAGAGAGGGATGGTGGAGGTTATAATAGAGAGGGATGATGGAGGTTATAATACAGAGGGATGATAGAGGTTATAATAGAGAGGGATGATGGTGGAGGTTATAATAGAGAGGGATGATGGAGGTTATAATAGAGAGGGATGATGGAGGTTACAATAGAGATGGATGATGGAGGTTATAATAGAGAGAGATGATGGAGGTTATAATAGAGAGGGATGATGGAGGTTATAATAGAGAGGGATGATGGTGGTTATAATAGAGATGGATGGTTGAGGTTATAATAGAGAGGGATGATGGAGGTTATAATAGAGAGGGATGATGGTGGTTATAATAGAGAGGGATGGTGGAGGTTATAATAGAGAGGGATGGTGGAGGTTATAATAGAGAGGGATGATGGAGGTTATAATAGAGAGGGATGATGGTGGTTATAATAGAGAGGGATGATGGAGGTTATAATAGAGAGGGATGATGGAGGTTATAATAGAGAGGGACGGTGGAGGTTATAATAGAGAGGGATGGTGGAGGTTATAATAGAGAGGGACCGTGGAGGTTATAATAGAGAGGGATGATGGAGGTTATAATAGAGAGGGATGATGGTGGAGGTTATAATAGAGAGGGATGATGGAGGTTATAATAGAGAGGGATGGTGGAGGTTATAATAGAGAGGGATGGTGGAGGTTATAATAGAGAGGGATGATGGAGGTTATAATAGAGAGGGATGGTGGAGGTTATAATAGAGAGGGATGATGGTGGTTATAATAGAGAGGGATGATGGAGGTTATAATAGAGAGGGGTGGTGGAGGTTATAATAGAGAGGGATGATGGAGGTTATAATAGAGAGGGATGATGGAGGTTATAATAGAGAGGGATGGTGGAGGTTATAATAGAGAGGGATGATGGAGGTTATAATAAAGAGGGATGATGGAGGTTATAATAGAGAGGGATGATGGAGGTTATAATAGAGAGGGATGATGGAGGTTATAATAAAGAGGGATGATGGAGGTTATAATAGAGAGGGATGATGGTGGTTATAATAGAGAGGGATGATGATGGAGGTTATAATAGAGAGGGATGATGGAGGTTATAATAGAGAGGGGTGATGGTGGTTATAATAGAGAGGGATGATGGAGGTTATAATAGAGAGGGATGATGGAGGTTATAATAGAGAGGGATGGTGGAGGTTATAATAGAGAGGGATGATGGAGGTTATAATAGAGAGGGATGATGGAGGTTATAATAGAGAGGGATGATGGAGGTTATAATAGAGAGGGATGATGGTGGTTATAATAGAGAGGGATGATGGAGGTTATAATAGAGAGGGATGATGGTGGAGGTTATAATAGAGAGGGATGATGGAGGTTATAATAGAGAGGGATGATGGAGGTTATAATAGAGAGGGATGGTGGTTATAATAGAGAGGGATGGTGGAGGTTATAATAGAGAGGGATGATGGAGGTTATAATAGAGAGGGATGATGGTGGTTATAATAGAGAGGGATGATGGAGGTTATAATAGAGAGGGATGATGGTGGAGGTTATAATAGAGAGGGATGATGGAGGTTATAATAGAGAGGGATGATGGTTATAATAGAGAGGGATGATGGAGGTTATAATAGAGAGGGATGGTGGAGGTTATAATAGAGAGGGATGGTGGAGGTTATAATAGAGAGGGATGGTGGAGGTTATAATAGAGAGGGATGATGGAGGTTATAATAGAGAGGGATGATGGAGGTTATAATAGAGGGATGGTGGAGGTTATAATAGAGAGGGATGATGGAGGTTATAATAGAGAGGAATGATGGTGGAGGTTATAATAGAGAGGGATGATGGAGGTTATAATAGAGAGGAATGATGGTGGAGGTTATAATAGAGAGGGATGATGGAGGTTATAATAGAGAGGGATGGTGGAGGTTATATTAGAGAGGGATGATGATGGAGGTTATAATAGAGAGGGATGGTGGAGGTTATAATAGAGAGGGATGGTGGAGGTTATAATAGAGAGGGATGATGGAGGTTATAATAGAGAGGGATGATGATGGAGGTTATAATAGAGAGGGATGATGGAGGTTATAATAGAGAGGGATGATGGAGGTTATAATAGAGAGGGGTGGTGGAAGGTGGACTGAGGGATTCTGGGAATTTCCCGCGCTCTTCTATTGATTGATTGGGTGTGAAGATGGAGGACGGCGCCGCGTCTTCTCAGATTTATTATTCGCAGTCCTTTGTGAGTCACTAATTTGGAACCTCGGGGTCTGATGTCCCCTCCCCCCTCTACATTCTCCTCTCATAGAAAAGAGTGGCAACAAAAATTGCTGCATTAAAAATACGCAAAAACGCGTAAAAAATGCACATGTAGTGTTTTTAGGTGCGCCGGAGTTCAGGGTCCTTAAGGTCCCATTCACACTTTGGACTTCGAGGACGTGCGACAAAACGCAAGGTGAACGCTCAAAAAGAACGCTCACCACGTGGAGAGTCCCGGGGGGCCAGAACCGCGGCGCACCGGTGGGAGGAGTTACATCACATTTAAAGGGGACTTTCTTATATGCGCTTATGAGGAGCGAACCGTCCCCCAATCCACAGGGACTAAGAAGAACAGCCTTGCAATTGTGTTCAGACTGCACTGGGTGACACTGCTGGGAGTTGTAGTTCCTGAGCTGGCTGGGGTCCCAGTCCCCCATAGGCACTACACTGGGTGACACTGCTGGGGGTAGTAGTCCCTAGGCTGTAGGCATTGCACTGGGTGACACTGCTGGGGGTAGTAGTCCCTTGGCTCTAGGCACTGCATTTGGTGACACTGCTGGGGATAGTAGTCCCTGGGCTGTAGGCAGTGCTCTGGGTGACACTGCTGGGGGTAGTAGTTCCTGGGCTGTAGGCAGCACTCTGGGTGACACTGCTGGGGATAGTAGTTCCTGGGCTGTAGGCAGTGCTCTGGGTGACACTGCTGGGGGTAGTAGTTCCTGGGCTGTAGGCAATGCACTGGGTGACACTGCTGGGGGTAGTAGTCCCTGGGCTGTAGGCACTGCACTGGGTGACACTGCTGGGGGTAGTAGTCCCTGGGCTGTAGGCACTGTATTGGGTGACACTGCTGGGGGTAGTAGTCCCTGGGCTGTAGGCAATGCACTGGGTGACACTGCTGGGGGTAGTAGTCCCTGGGCTGCAGGCACTGTATTGGGTGACACTGCTGGGGGTAGTAGTCCCTAGGCTGTAGGCAGTGCTCTGGGTGACACTGCTAGGGGTAGTAGTCCCTGGGCTGTAGGCACTGCATTTGGTGACACTGCTGGGGGTAGTAGTCCCTGGGCTGTAGGCACTACATTTGGTGACACTGCTGGGGGTAGTAGTCCCTGGGCTGTAGGCAGTGCATTTGGTGACACTGCTGGGGGAAGTAGTCCCTGGGCTGTAGGCACTGCTCTGGGTGACACTGCTGGGGGTAGTAGTCCCTGGGCTGTAGGCAGTGCATTTGGTGACACTGCTGGGGGTAGTAGTCCCTGGGCTGTAGGCCGTGCTCTGGGTGACACTGCTGGGGGTAGTAGTCCCTGGGCTGTAGGCACTGCATTGGGTGACACTGCTGGGGGAAGTAGTCCCTGGGCTGTAGGCAGTGCATTTGGTGACACTGCTGGGGGTAGTAGTCCCTGGGCTGTAGGCACTGGATTTGGTGACACTGCTGGGGGAAGTAGTCCCTGAGCTGTAGGCACTGGATTTGGTGACACTGCTGGGGGAAGTAGTCCCTGGGCTGTAGGCAGTGCATTTGGTGACACTGCTGGGGGTAGTAGTTCCTGGGCTGTAGGCAGTGCATTTGGTGACACTGCTGGGGGTAGTAGTTCCTGGGCTGCAGGCACTGGATTTGGTGACACTGCTGGGGGTAGTAGTCCCTGGGCTGTAGGCAGTGCATTTGGTGACACTGCTGGGGGTAGTAGTCCCTGGGCTGTAGGCACTGCACTGGGTGACACTGATGGGGGTAGTAGTCCCTGGGCTGTAGGCAGTGCTCTGGGTGACACTGCTGGGAGTAGTAGTCCCTGGGCTGTAGGCAGTGCATTTGGTGACACTGCTGGGGGTAGTAGTCCCTGGGCTGCAGGCACTGTATTGGGTGACACTGCTGGGGGTAGTAGTCCCTAGGCTGTAGGCAGTGCTCTGGGTGACACTGCTAGGGGTAGTAGTCCCTGGGCTGTAGGCACTGCATTTGGTGACACTGCTGGGGGTAGTAGTCCCTGGGCTGTAGGCACTACATTTGGTGACACTGCTGGGGGTAGTAGTCCCTGGGCTGTAGGCAGTGCATTTGGTGACACTGCTGGGGGAAGTAGTCCCTGGGCTGTAGGCACTGCTCTGGGTGACACTGCTGGGGGTAGTAGTCCCTGGGCTGCAGGCACTGTATTGGGTGACACTGCTGGGGGTAGTAGTCCCTCGGGTCCCCCGTAGGCGATGTCTCTCTCTAGTAAACATCTTTCTCACATTTTCCGGGGCAGTCGGTGATGTGTGAGCAGCAGATGTAGATTTTCCAGTCTCTGGCGGAGTGTCACTTGTCAGCTGCGGGAAGACAGTCAGCACATTGTGCAGGTGACGTGTGACACCCATATATATATATATATAGAGGGGGGAGACGGGTCACACCTGGACACACACCCGGACACACAGCATGGACCTGGACACAGCCGCTCTCCTCCTGCTCTCTGCCCTCTGCACAGGTAAGAAGGACACTCATCATTTTCTGCAATGAGAACTGTCTGTGCTCCCTGTAGCAGCATGTCATGGTGATCCAGCAGCTTCAGCAGCTTCTACAATAATGAGGCTTGTATGCAAATGAGGAGTTCTGATCGCCCCCCCATGTCTATCAGAGACAAAGTGACCCCACCACTGAGGTGACCCTACCTGACAGAACCCCCACCTGACCAATGAGGTGACCCTACCTGACAGAACCCCCCCCCCCCTGACCAATGAGGTGACCCTACCTGACAGAACCCCCCCCCTGACCAATGAGCTGACCCTACCTGACAGAACTCACCCTACCACTGAGGTGACCCTACCTGACAGAACCCCCACCTGACCAATGAGGTGACCCTACCTGACAGAACCCCCCCCCCCCTGACCAATGAGGTGACCCTACCTGACAGAACCCCCACCTGACCAATGAGGTGACCCTACCTGACAGAACCCCCCGACCACTGAGGGTGATCCCCCCCTGATAGAACCCCCCCGACCAATGAGGTGACCCTACCTGACAGAACTCCCCCCCTGACCAATGAGGTGACCCTACCTGACAGAACTCCCCCCTGACCAATGAGGTGACCCTACCTGACAGAACTCCCCCTACCCCCCGACCAATGAGGTGACCCTACCTGACAGAACCCCCCGACCAATGAGGTGACCCTACCTGACAGAACCCCCCGACCAATGAGGTGACCCTACCTGACAGAACCCCCCGACCACTGAGGGTGATCCCCCCCTGACCAATGAGGTGACCCTTCCTGACAGAAATCCCCACCCCCTGACCAATAAAAATAATAACATAGAATAAAAATATATATAGAAAAAAATAGAATAGAAAATAAGGGGATTGAATAGAAAACAAAAGAATAGAATAAAAAATAAAGGAATAGAATAAAAAAAAATAATAGCAGAAAATAGAAAGAATAAAATACAATGCTTAAAATGTCTGGAGAGACACCTGATGGGTGCTTAAAGTTGATGGAGAGAGAAGGTGGAGGTGGAGGGGGGGGGATGGGTTAAAGTGTATTGGGAAATGGTAGAGAGCACTTAAAAATGCCTGGGGAGACAATTGGGGAGATGCGTAAATATTATGGGGGGGGGGGACTTAAAGTTCATAGCGAGAGGAGCTTAATGATCATAGGGAGGCACCGGGGGATGGGTATAGTGTATGGGGGGACACGGGGGGTTAAAGGTTTTGGGGAGATGCTTGGAGGACACTCAACCATTATTAGGAGACACTGGGGGGCACTTAAAGTTTATGGGGAGACACTGCTGCGGGGGGCACCTTAAACTTTAAGTGCCCCCCAGTGTCTCCCCATAAACTTTAGACACCCCTCAGTGTCTCATTATTATTATTATTATATATTTGTACATTTTTTATTTATAAGTGTGCGACAGAGGACAATAACAATTAGTCTTCAATAAGACTCCTATCATTATTATATGTTTTATATGTTGATTGATTGATTTTTGAGCTTAATTAGGCGCCAAATGCCCACTGTGAAGTGAGCGTCTAATATGTTAGTAGTTATGTTAATATGTTAGTATTATTTTTATTATTATACAATTTTTATAGATATTACTATTTTTATTATTATTAATATTATTACTGCACTATTAAAAAAAAAGAAAAAGAATACACAAATAAATAATAATAATAAAACTACTAATATAATAATAGTAATAAGTTAAAATAATACTAATATATTATTAATAATAATAATAATAATAATAATCATAAATATATAATAATAATAATAATAATAATAATAATAATAATAATAAATATATAATAATAATAATAATAATAAATATACAATAATAATAAAACTACTAATATAATAATAAGTTAAAATTATACTAATACAGTAAAACCTTGGTTTGAGAGCAGGACAAGCAAAATATTTTAATACATTTTGGGGCTGATTTACTGAAAATGGAGCGTGCAAAATTTGTTGCAGCTCTGCATAGAAACCAATCAGCTTCCAGGTTTTTTGTCAAAGCTTAATTGAACAAGCTCAGGTTAGAAGCTGATTGGCTACCATGCACAGCTGCACCAGATTTTGCATTCTCCAGTTTTAGTAAATCAACCCCTTTGTCTTGATATACAAGCGGTGTCTCGATATACAAGCGATGTCTTGGTATACAAGCGATGCCTTGATATACAAGCGATGTCTTGGTATACAAGCGGTGTCTTGATATAAGAGCAGCGTCATGTCACAGCTGAGTATAAAAGAGAAGAGAGGCTCCTCCTCTAAGTGTAGCAATCTGGTTACATGTAATGAAGGGACAACATGTGTGACAATTTGGTGTGTAAATTGGGGCAAGCTGGTAGGGGGCCCCAGAACATTGCTTTGCCCAGGGGCCCATGATGCTATTAGGACAGCCCTGCACACAAGATCAATAGACAATACTCTCTACTTGCAATCATATATTGAATGTGTATGACCCCCCCCCCCCCCCCCTCAATAGCGACATCAATTTACGCAGCGCTTTACATCTATTTGTTATTTACATCAGTCCCTGGCCCCAGGAGCTTACAATCTAAGGCCCCTAACTCACATTCACACACATACTAGAGGCCAACATAGACAGGAGCCAATTACCTCCCAGCATGTCTTTGTAGTGTGGGAGGAAACCGGAGTAGCCAGAGGAAACCCACGCAGGCGGCACAGGGAGAACATGCAAACTCCATGCAGTACATGTACAGAATGTTGGGATTGTGTTACATGAGACTGTTAGAGGTCACCGCCGTTACAAAGATTGTACTGATGACTGCAGGGGCCCCAAGGGCCACATGGCAAGCATGAAAAGGGCAGCAGGTTGGGCCCCAGGGTCTGTGATGTCATTCCGTGTTATCCATTCGCAGTGTCCGCTGATCGTGTCATCGGAGGTGTGGGCGGGACGGTCACTCTGCCGTGTCACATGAGACGGGATTTGCTGGAAGCCGCACATCATTCAAAATTCCCGGCAACCTCCATACACTGGAAGAGATACAACAGGTGAGGATCGGCTCTCGTTATTCACCCCGATTCCTGCTGTCTCTGTCGCACCCCGCTTCCTGCTGTCTCTGCCGCACCCCGATTCCTGCTGTCTCTGCCGCACCCCGCTTCCTGCTGTCTCTGCCGCACCCCGTTTTCTGCTGTCTCTGCCGCACCCCGTTTTCTGCTGTCTCTGCCGCACCCCGCTTCCTGCTGTCTCTGCCGCACCCCGCTTCCTGCTGTCTCTGCCGCACCCCGCTTCCTGCTGTCTCTGCCGCACCCCGCTTCCTGCTGTCTCTGCCGCACCCCGCTTCCTGCTGTCTCTGCCGCACCCCGCTTCCTGCTGTCTCTGCCGCACCCCGTTTCCTGCTGTCTCTGCCGCACCCCGTTTCCTGCTGTCTCTGCCGCACCCCGCTTCCTGCTGTCTCTGCCGCACCCCGCTTCCTGCTGTCTCTGCCGCACCCCGTTTCCTGCTGTCTCTGCCGCACCCCGTTTCCTGCTGTCTCTGCCGCACCCCGCTGCATTATTTACCATTTCTCTGAACCCCTTCATCATAACGGTTCACCCCGCCCAACTTCAACACTCGCCATGCCTCTTATCAAATACCTCAGAGTTTCTACTTTCCAAAATGGGGTGATTTGTACTGGGGGGTGTCAGTAGTGCAGTGGACGGTGTCAGTAGAGCAGTGGATGGTGTGAGTAGAGCAGTGGACGGTGTCAGTAGGGCAGTGGATGGTGTCAGTAGAGCAGTGGATGGTGTGAGTAGAGCAGTGGACGGTGTCAGTAGAGCAGTGGATGGTGTGAGTAGAGCAGTGGACGGTGTCAGTAGAGCAGTGGATGGTGTCAGTAGGGCAGTGGATGGTGTCAGTGGGGCAGAGGACGGTGTCAGTAGAGCAGTGGACGGTGTCAGTAGGGCAGTGGACGGTGTCAGTAGGGCAGTGGACGGTGTCAGTAGAGCAGTGGACGGTGTCAGTAGGGCAGTGGATGGTGTCAGTAGGGCAGTGGACGGTGTCAGTAGAGCAGTGGACGGTGTCAGTAGAGCAGTGCATGGTGTCAGTAGTGCAGTGGATGATGTCAGTAGAGCAGTGGACGGTGTCAGTAGGGCAGTGGACGGTGTCAGTAGGGCAGTGGACGGTGTCAGTAGGGCAGTGGATGGTGTCAGTAGAGCAGTGGATGGTGTCAGTAGGGCAGTGGACGGTGTCAGTAGGGCAGTGGACGGTGTCAGTAGGGCAGTGGACGGTGTCAGTAGGGCAGTGGACGGTGTCAGTAGAGCAGTGGACGGTGTCAGTAGAGCAGAGGACGGTGTCAATAGGGCAGTGGATGGTGTGGGTGGGGCAGTGGATGGTGTCAGTAGAGCAGTGGACGGTGTCAGTAGAGCAGTGGACGGTGTCAGTAGAGCAGTGGACGGTGTCAGTAGGGCAGTGGAAGGTGTCAGTAGAGCAGTGGACGGTATCAGTAGAGCAGTGGACGGTGTCAGTAGAGCAGTGGATGGTGTCAGTAGAGCAGTGGATGGTGTCAGTAGTGCAGTGGATGGTGTCAGTAGAGCAGTGGATGGTGTCAGTAGGGCAGTGGACGGTGTCAGTAGGGCAGTGGACGGTGTCAGTAGAGCAGTGGACGGTGTCAGTAGGGCAGAGGACGTGTCAGTAGAGCAGTGGACGGTGTCAGTAGGGCAGAGGACGTGTCAGTAGAGCAGTGGACGGTGTCAGTAGAGCAGTGGACGGTGTCAGTAGGGCAGTGGACGGTGTCAGTAGGGCAGTGGATGGTGTCAGTAGTGCAGTGGATGGTGTCAGTGGGGCAGAGGACGGTGTCAGTAGAGCAGTGGACGGTGTCAGTAGGGCAGTGGAAGGTGTCAGTAGAGCAGTGGACGGTATCAGTAGGGCAGTGGACGGTGTCAGTAGGGCAGTGGATGGTGTCAGTAGTGCAGTGGATGGTGTCAGTGGGGCAGTGGACGGTGTCAGTAGAGCAGTGGATGGTGTCAGTAGAGCAGTGGATGGTGTCAGTAGAGCAGTGGATGGTGTCAGTAGTGCAGTGGATGGTGTCAGTGGGGCAGAGGACGGTGTCAGTAGAGCAGTGGACGGTGTCAGTAGGGCAGAGGACGGTGTCAGTAGAGCAGTGCATGGTGTCAGTAGTGCAGTGGATGATGTCAGTAGAGCAGTGGACGGTGTCAGTAGGGCAGTGGATGGTGTCAGTAGAGCAGTGGATGGTGTCAGTAGGGCAGTGGACGGTGTCAGTAGGGCAGTGGACGGTGTCAGTAGGGCAGTGGACGGTGTCAGTAGGGCAGTGGACGGTGTCAGTAGAGCAGTGGACGGTGTCAGTAGAGCAGAGGACGGTGTCAATAGGGCAGTGGATGGTGTGAGTGGGGCAGTGGATGGTGTCAGTAGAGCAGTGGACGGTGTCAGTAGAGCAGTGGACGGTGTCAGTAGAGCAGTGGACGGTGTCAGTAGGGCAGTGGAAGGTGTCAGTAGAGCAGTGGACGGTATCAGTAGAGCAGTGGACGGTGTCAGTAGAGCAGTGGATGGTGTCAGTAGAGCAGTGGACGGTGTCAGTAGAGCAGAGGACGGTGTCAGTAGAGCAGTGGATGGTGTCAGTAGAGCAGTGGACGGTGTCAGTAGAGCAGTGGACGCTGTCAGTAGGGTAGTGGATGGTGTCAGTAGAGCAGTGGACGGTGTCAGTAGAGCAGTGGACGGTGTCAGTAGGGCAGTGGACGGTGTCAGTAGGGCAGTGGATGGTGTCAGTAGAGCAGTGGATGGTGTCAGTAGAGCAGTGGATGGTGTCAGTAGAGCAGTGGACGGTGTCAGTAGAGCAGTGGACGGTGTCAGTAGGGTAGTGGATGGTGTCAGTAGAGCAGTGGACGGTGTGAGTAGGGCAGAGGACGGTGTCAGTAGAGCAGTGGATGGTGTCAGTAGAGCAGAGGACGGTGTCAGTAGGGCAGTGGACGGTGTCAGTAGTGCAGTGGACGGTGTCAGTAGGGCAGTGGACGGTGTCAGTAGAGCAGTGGACGGTGTCAGTAGAGCAGTGGACGGTGTCAGTAGAGCAGTGGACGGTGTCAGTAGTGCAGTGGACGGTGTCAGTAGGGCAGTGGATGGTGTCAGTAGGGCAGTGGACGGTGTCAGTAGAGCAGTGGACGGTGTCAGTAGGGCAGTGGTCGGTGTCAGTAGGGCAGTGGACGGTGTCAGTAGAGCTGTGGACGGTGTCAGTAGAGCAGAGGACGGTGTCAGTAGGGCAGTGGACGGTGTCAGTAGGGCAGTGGACGGTGTCAGTAGAGCAGTGGACTGTGTCAGTAGAGCAGCGGATGGTGTCAGTAGAGCAGTGGACGGTGTCAGTAGAGCAGGGGACGATGTCAGTAGAGCAGTGGACGGTGTCAGTAGGGCAGTGGACGGTGTCAGTAGAGCAGTGGACGGTGTCAGTAGAGCTGTGGACGGTGTCAGTAGAGCAGTGGACGGTGTCAGTAGAGCAGTGGACGGTGTCAGTAGAGCAGAGGACGGTGTCAGTAGGGCAGTGGTCGGTGTCAGTAGGGCAGTGGACGGTGTCAGTAGAGCAGTGGACAGGGTCAGTAGAGCAGTGGACGGTGTCAGTAGGGCAGTGGACAGGGTCAGTAGAGCAGTGGACGGTGTCAGTAGGGCAGTGGACGGTGTCAGTGGGGCAGAGGACGGTGTCAGTAGGGCAGAGGACGGTGTCAGTAGGGCAGTGGACGGTGTCAGTAGAGCAGTGGACGCTGTCAGTAGGGCAGTGGACGGTGTCAGTAGGGCAGTGGACGGTGTCAGTAGGGCAGTGGATGGTGTCAGTAGAGCAGTGGATGGTGTCAGTAGGGCAGTGGACGGTGTCAGTAGGGCAGTGGATGGTGTCAGTAGGGCAGTGGACGGTGTCAGTAGAGCAGTGGACGGTGTCAGTAGGGCAGTGGGCGGTGTCAGTAGGGCAGTGGGCGGTGTCAGTAGGGCAGTGGATGGTGTCAGTAGGGCAGTGGGCGGTGTCAGTAGGGCAGTGGATGGTGTCAGTAGAGCAGTGGGTGGTGTCAGTAGAGCAGTGATCCCCATTCCTCTTCTCTGCAGCCTCAGCTGCACTGGATGGTGAATGAATGGGAGGAGCTCTGAGCTGAGCGGATGAAGCATAGCAAACACAAGGCTGCACTGCACAGGGTGAATAGGATGTGCCCAGGCACACCCGGCAGACGCCTATGTGAGGGGCGTTGAAGTCAAACTGGGACTTGTAATGTTACAGGTATATGCAGGGATGCTGGCCGATGCAAAAGGTGCATTCTATGCATGAAGGTAAAAACGAAAGCCTTGTGTGTGAAGCTCCCCTCCCCCCAATACTTACCTGAGCCCAATCCCGATCCAGCAATGTGCATGAGAACCTCGGCTCTCCAAGGACTCTCCCTCCTTATTGGTTAAGACAGCAGTGAGATCTATTGGCTCCTGTTCCTGTCAGTCACAGCCAGTGAGCCAATGAAGAGAGAGGGGGGGTGGGACCAAGCCGTGGCTCTCTGTCTGAATGGACACAAAGAGCCGCAGCTCGGGAACAAGCCTATAGCAAGCCACTTCCTCTGGCAGGAGGGAGTGGCCAGGAGTGCCGGCGGGGGACCCAAGAAGAGGAGGATCCGGGCTGCTCTGTGGAAAACCATTACAGAGGAGGGAAGTATAACAATAAAATAAAATGGAAGCCTTTCCCATCACTGGCGCTCTTTTTTTCATTTTCTGTTCCACTTTTGTTTCTTGAACCTCCTGTGACTCTTCCTCCAGATTTCTCGGTGTGATATGAATGGCGCGGTGTTAATGATTGTTTTTTTCTTTTCTGGAATCAGGACGGTGGTCCGGGTGACTCCCGGCGGGATCACATACACGGTTCAATCGGCCATTTCCCGGGCGGCGGTCCCTCAATCTGCCATCCAGAGCGGCGTGTTCTCACTGCAGCTAAAAAATGTGAAAGAAGAGGATTCTGGGATCTATCAGGGAACGGCGCACTATGGGGACAGCAAACTAGTGTGCACCGTGACCCTGAGGACCATGAAAGGTAAGTGCCCATCCCCCAGAAGAGGTCCTTTGGGCCGTTTACTCAATGAGTTCAATCAAATGGAACCAGTTCAGGTTTCCTTTCTCCTGCTGTCCTCAGAGAAGTAAGGACTCCAGTATGGAGTGAGCCGGGGTCACAGCCGGTATGGTGAGCCGGGGTCACAGTCGGTATGGAGAGTCCGGGGTCACAGCCGGTATGGACATTCAGGGGTCACAGCCGGTGTGGACAGTCTGGGGTCACAGTCGGTCTGGTGAGCTGGGTACAGAGCCGGTATGGACAGTCCGGGGTCACAGCCGGTATGGAGAGTTTGGGGTCACAGCCGGTATGGAGAGTTTGGGGTCACAGCCGGTATGGTGAGCCGGGGTCACAGCCGGTATGGGCATTCCGGGGTCACACCTGTTATGGAGAGTTTGGGGTCACAGCCGTTATGGAGAGTTTGGGGTCACAGCCGGTATGGTGAGCCGGGGTCACAGCCAGTATGGTGAGCCGGGGTCACAGCCGGTATGGACAGTTCGGGGTCACAGCCGGTATGGGCATTCCGGGGTCACAGCCGGTATGGAGAGTCCGGGGTCACAGCCGGTATGGACATTCAGGGGTCACAGCCGGTGTGGACAGTCTGGGGTCACAGTCGGTCTGGTGAGCTGGGTACAGAGCCGGTATGGACAGTCCGGGGTCACAGCCGGTATGGAGAGTTTGGGGTCACAGCCGGTATGGTGAGCCGGGGTCACAGCCGGTATGGGCATTCCGGGGTCACACCTGTTATGGAGAGTTTGGGGTCACAGCCGTTATGGAGAGTTTGGGGTCACAGCCGGTATGGTGAGCCGGGGTCACAGCCAGTATGGTGAGCCGGGGTCACAGCCGGTATGGACAGTTCGGGGTCACAGCCGGTATGGGCATTCCGGGGTCACAGCCGGTATGGAGAGTCCGGGGTCACAGCCGGTATGGGCAGTCTGGGGTCACAGCCAGTATGGGCAGTCTGGGGTCACAGCCAGTATGGGCAGTCTGGGGTCACAGCCAGTATGGGCAGTCTGGGGTCACAGCCGGTATGGAGAGTTTGGGGTCACAGCCGGTATGGAGAGTTTGGGGTCACAGCCGGTATGGAGAGTTTGGGGTCACAGCCGTTATGGAGAGTTTGGGGTCACAGCCGTTATGGAGAGTTTGGGGTCACAGCCGGTATGGTGAGCCGGGGTCACAGCCAGTATGGTGAGCCGGGGTCACAGCCGGTGTGGAGAGTCCGGCGGCACAGCCGGTATGGAGAGTCCGGGGTCACAGCCGGTATGGGCAGTCCGGGGGCACAGCCGGTATGGAGAGTCCGGGGTCACAGCCAGTATGGACAGTCCGGGGGCACAGCCGGTATGGAGAGTCCGGGGTCACAGCCAGTATGGACAGTCCGGGGTCACAGGCGGTATAGAGAGTCCGGGGTCACAGCCGGTAGAGAGAGTCTAGGGTCACAGCCGGTAGGGAGAGTCCGGGGTCACAGACGGTAGAGAGAGTCCGGGGTCACAGCCGGTATAGAGAGTCCAGGGTCACAGCCGGTATGGACATTCCGGGGTCACAGCCGGTAGAGAGAGTCCGGGGTCACAGCCGGTATAGAGAGTCCGAGGTCACAGCCGGTATAGAGAGTCCGGGGTCACAGGCGGTATAGAGAGTTGGGGGTCACAGCCGGTATGGACATTCCGGGGTCACAGCCGGTATGGAGAGTCCGGGGTCACAGCCGGTATGGAGAGTCCGGGGTCACAGGCAGTATAGAGAGTCGGGGGTCACAGGCAGTATAGAGAGTCGGGGGTCACAGGCGGTATAGAGAGTCCGGGGTCACAGCCGGTATGGAGAGTCCGGGGTCACAGCCGGTAGAGAGAGTCCGGGGTCACAGCCGGTATGGAGAGTCCGGGGTCACAGTTGGTATAGAGAGTCCGGGGTCACAGGGGGTATGAACTGTCCGGGGTCACAGCCGGTATGGACACTTCGGGGTCACAGGGGGTATGAACTGTCCGGGGTCACAGGGGGTATAGAGAGTCCGGGGTCACAGCCGGTAGAGAGAGTCCGGGGTCACAGGAGGTATGAACATTTTGGGGTCACAGTCGGTAGAGAGAGTCCGGGGTCACCCTTGTACCTTCATCCCGACACAGTCCTGTGGACGCACACAGAGAGAGGAAATGCATGTGTCAGGAATCAGGGAAATGTATTATGTGAAATAGAAAGAAGTGATACATTGTTGCAGTCAGAGATATCGGCTCCCTCATTGCGGGGAACATGGCGGCTGTTGGCCCAATCCGGATGCTTTCCGATAAACCGACAGAAATTCTGTGCCGCTCTTTCACACTGGCAGCCGAGGGGTGGTACAAACAGGCCGCTGAGCCGCCAGAAATCTGGCATTACCGCCTGAGAGGGGGCAGAAAACACTTTTTTTTTACTGGGACTGCAGAATACTACAGGCGGCACCACTTGCCAAACTAAAACTAGCCTATTGAAATCAATGAGGACAGTGCAACTGGGAGCCAAAAGCAGTGTAAACAGACCTCAATAGCACCTCCTGAATGCTTGCCAGCTGCTGCTATACTGCCCTTTGAAAAGCAATCTACCATGGATCGCTTTTCAGAGGGTGGTAAGATTATTGCCAATGTAAAAGACACTGCAGGTTACCACGCGGTGTTGCTAGGCAGGTCACCACGCGGTGTTGCTAGGCAGGGCACGGCAGGTCACCACGCTGTGTTGCTAGGCAGGTCACTACGCGGCGTTGCTAGGCAGGTCACCACGCGGTGTTGCTAGGCGGGTCACCACGCGGTGTTGCTAGGCAGGTCACCTCGCGGTGTTGCTAGGCAGGGCACGGCAGGTCACCACGCGGCGTTGCTAGGCAGGTCACCACGCGGCGTTGCTAGGCAGGTCACCACGCGGTGTTGCTAGGCGGGTCACCACGCGGTGTTGCTAGGCAGGTCACCACGTGGTGTTGCTAGGCAGGGCACGGCAGGTCACCACGCGGTGTTGCTAGGCAGGGCACTGCAAGTCACCACGCGCTGTTGCTAGGCAGGTCACCACGTGGTGTTGCTAGGCAGGGCACGGCAGGTCACCATGCGGCGTTGCTAGGCAGGTCACCATGCGGCGTTGCTAGGCAGGTCACCATGCGGCGTTGCTAGGCAGGTCACCACGTGGCGTTGCTAGGCAGGTCACCACACGGCGTTGCTAGGCAGGTCACCAAGCGGCGTTGCTAGGCAGGGCACCCCTCGGCGTTGCTAGGCAGGGCACCCCGCGGCGTTGCTAGGCAGGGCACCCCTCGGCGTTGCTAGGCAGGTCACGGCAGTGCTGACACTCGGATGGAAAGTAACTTTCAATTATAAATAAAGAATGGGAACTAAGGAGCTTTTCCTGCGTCTGGTGTGGACGGCCCCTCACCTCGGATACGGAACGCTGACATATGATTGGTGGGTGGGTGGACCCTTTGTATGAGTTATATATAGACGGTGCCATGGCGCACGGCGGTGACATGTGGCTCAGTGGGCACATTACTGTGGGATGTACGGGATTCATGCGATAGTGAAAGGGGGGGGAGGGGGGGTACGCATGTTATACTGGAAACACTGAGCCACCCGGCCCGTCCACCGTCCTCTACACTCATCTCTACCATCCGCACCACATCACCACGGCCTAGGCTGGTGCCATACTAGTCACCGATAATAATAGAACGAGATAAGACGCACGCCGCGCTCCCCCCCACCCCCCCATACATCCTGTTATTGTCGGATGTGTGTTGGGGGCTCCACTGACTCACATGGGGGGGGGGGGGGATTGTGCAAACTGCGTGAGACATCAAAGATCTGGCAGGGGACGGGGGTCCCTGGGGGTGGGGGTGGGGTGGGGGGGGTTGCTTCACAATTTCCTAATGTCAAAGAAATGAACCGAAAATGTAAAGGGGGAGGGGAGGGGGAGAGGAAAAAATAGACGCAGGTGGGAAACACGTTCTGCGAGATAATAATCAGCGCGGGGGTCTCGGGTTCATCATGATACATTGTATGGAAGGGGAGAAACAATGTAACCAGAAGGGATCATGTGACATGATGATGCAGTAGCTGTGAGATTGGGGGGGGGTGGGGGATAACAAGTAGCGGGGCATTTACAATAAGCAGCGCCACTTCAA
Source organism: Rana temporaria (assembly GCF_905171775.1). Lineage (NCBI taxonomy): Eukaryota > Metazoa > Chordata > Amphibia > Anura > Ranidae > Rana > Rana temporaria. Next base: position 567,935 of record NC_053496.1, read on the forward strand.
AGTGTCATTTTTTTTTTTTTTTTTCAAATAACAATTTTTATTGATCATATCAATCAGCAAATGAAAGAAGAAAAGGATAAAAGAGATGAGAGAGTGAAAAAGGAAGAAGGACTAGGAAGGGGATAAATGGGGAGGGTCTAGGGGGAAAAAATAGGGGCTCGGCCTCCGGCTCATGGCGGATTCTCCCGGCGGTGCCACTCCCCCCCCCCCCCCCCCGGACCTCATCGTCCATTTTCAGCCTATCCTGAAGTCTAGCCGCCATTTTTTTTCCATAAGTTCCATGGGCCAGATTCTCAGAAGAGTTACGACGGTGTAACTCAGGAAACTTCATCGTATTTCTCTTTTTTGACCCGCGTATCTATGCGAGTGATTCCTAGAGTCATTTTCGCATAGATACGCTGTAGATCCGACATGTGTAAGTCACTTACACTGTCAGATCCTAAATGTAATTCGCCGCCGGCCGCTAGGTGGCGTTTACGTTCAGGTCTCATTTGTTTATGCAAATGAGCCTGATACGCCGATTCACGAACAAAATCGCGTCGCGTAACCGTCGCTTACGTCGTTTGCGTAAGCGTAAGGTTACCCCTGCTATATGAGGGGTAACCTTTACGCCAGTCCCACGTATGCCATGTTAAGTATGGCGTCGGGTCCGCGTCGTCTTTTCCCGTCGGTTACGTCGTTTCCCTAAGTCGTTCTTGAATACGACTTTACGTCAATGACGCACACGTCGGCGTCATTGACGTTTTCCGCCGAGAACTGGAGCATGCGCACTGGGCTATTTTTAGCCCGGCGCATGCGCAGTTCGATCGGAACGGGGGCGCGCTTAATTTAAATATAAGCCGCCCCCTTGGATATACGCGGGGATACGCCGGGCCAATTACACTCCGCCTCCGCAAACTACGGAGCAAGTGTTTGGGGAATATGGCACTTGCTCCTGTAAGTTGGGGCGGCGTAGTGTAAATGGCTTACGCTATGGCCGCGGGAAAAGTACGAGAATCTGGCCCTAAGTCTTCTTCCTGGGAGGGTGGGGAGCGCCGTTTACAGTGGGGGTGACCAGCGCTCGGGCAGCTGGCAGTTTGTGTCTGAGCAGTTTTTTTTTTGGGAGAACTGCAGAGATGTTAACCCCTCGCTTACTGGGCACATATACCCCCTTCCTGCCCAGGCGAAATCTCAGCTTCCGGCACTGCGTCGCTTTAACTGACAATTGCGCGGTCGTGCGACGTGGCTCCCAAACAAAATTGGCGTCCTTTTTTTTCCCCCCACAAATAGAGATTTCTTTTGGTGGTATTTGATCACCTCTGCGGGTTTTATTTTTTGCGCAATAAACAAAAATAGAGCGACGATATTGAAACAAATTCCAAAAATTTTTACTTTTTGCTATAATAAATATCCCCAATTTTTTTTTTTTTTAACTATTTTTTTTCTCAGTTTAGGCCGATACATCTTCTACATATTTTTGGTAAAAAAAAAAAAAAAAAAAAAAAAAAAAGCAATAAGCGTATAGTGACTGGTTTGCGCAAAAGTTATAGGCCCAGATTCTCGTCCAGCGGCGTAATTTCGTGTGGGCGTAACGTATACGCTTTACGTTACGCCTCCGCAACTTAGACGGGCAAGTGCTGTATTCTCAAAGCACTTGCTCCGTAAGTTGCGGCGGCGTAACGTAACTCGGCCGGCGTAAGCCCGCCTAATTCAAATTTGGATCAGGGGGGCGTGTTTTATGTTAAACTACTGTGACCCGACGTGATTGACGTTTTTGCGGAACGGCGCATGCGCCGTCTGTGGAATTTCCCAGTGTGCATTGCTCCAAAGTACGCCGCAAGGACGTCATTGGTTTCGACACGAACGTAAATGATGTCCAGCCCCATTCACGGACGACTAACGCAAACAACGTAACTTTTTCAAATTTCGACGCGGGAACGATGGCCATACTTAACATTGGCTGCGCCTCATATAGCAGGGGCAACTATACGCCGGGAAAAGCCTAACGTAAACGTCGTAACTTTACTGTGTCGGCCGCGCGTACGTTCGGGAATTCGTATATCTAGCCGTTGTAAGTCCTTTCAGAATCTGGGCCATAGCGTCTACAAAATAGGGGACAGAATTATAATTTTTTTTATAATTTTTTTTTTCTAGTAATGGCGGCGATCTGCGATTTTTATCGTGACTGCGACATTATGGCGGACACACTTTTGACACATTTTTGGGACCATTCACATTTATACAGCGAACACTACTATAAATATGAACTGATTACTGTATAAATGTGACTGGCAAAGAAGGGGTTTGTAACGGAATGACCCGGGACAAACAGAGACTTTGTGAGGATGGGGGATACTCCTGTGTCAGCGTCACTGATAACTCTTGGGTCTGAGTCCACTCTGTGCCCTTTGGGCATGGAGTGGCAAGTGAATCGTAATTCATGGATTACATGAGATTTGACATCACGGACAGTTCATATTGCAGGATCTTGAGAGACTACAAGATGTTGGTTAATTGTGACCCCAACCAGTCAATATTCTATGACTCATTTCTAGTGACATGCTAATTGCATCAGGGCTTGGAGGACATTCCATTGTCCTTGTGTAAAGGTGTTGTAACGGACAGGTGTTAATCCCAGGTCTGCTCCCAGAACTCTAATTATGCATACTAAAGACTGCTTATGTGTGATAACCCTGTCTACAATCTATTGATGCTCAGAGGTGTCAAGCGGTATGCGGAGACGGAGTGGGTAAAGGCTTTTGTTGTTAGTAATTGAGGAATGTTTAGTAATTAGCCTTAGTGTGTGATTGGGGGGGGGGGGCAGTTTGATTGTTCCTGTAAATTCTGTGACCTGTTGTACTATATAAAAAGACTGAGAGAAATCATTAAAGTATCTTTACATTTGGAACAAGTACAGAGCTGCGTGTCTCGTCTTGATTCTGGGCAAATGAAATGGGATCGGGTCCTGTCGGTTGGAGTGTTGATAAGCTGTCTTGGATGGGATGGAAGGTCGTAAACGGTGGTGACCGTTACAGTGGTGGCAGCAGTGGGATAATTCCATCGCTTAAAGGACGGCGACAAGGACACAGGACGGTGGAGACGCTGTATGAACGGCTGAAGCTCTCTTCCCTCAAGGACTTACTGGAGAGCTGGGGCAGATCGGCCAGCAATCGTAAGAGAAGGGACATTATCGCACAGCTTGTCCAAATGGATAGAGCTGAGAGGCCCAGCGTAACAGACAGGACACCCGATGAAGAGTTTTGGGACCGGGCTGTTAGACGTGGACTGGCACAGTATGGACCTAATCCTCCACCGGAGATCATAGACCGGGTTATAGCGGCTGTGGATGCCACTTGGCTAGAGCAAAGAGGTGCTGCAGCAGCAGAAGTCACAGCAGCACCAACTGAAGAGAGGGGAGAGGTACAGATGCCAGTCACCATGGAAGTGGAGTTCCAGGGAGCCAGGGCAATTGGCCCCTCTCCCCAGCAACAAGCTGTGGTGGTAAAGCATTTACCCCCAGCTGAATCCCTGGCAGCAGGGCAGAATGCTACTGGCTGCAGCACACAACTGCAGCTTGAGCTGACATCGGGGGATGGGACTGTGGTCTCCCCCCAAAGCGACCCAACAGAAGAGCTGGCAACAGAGCAGAGTGCCACAAGCCTCTGCTCTCTACTAATGGAAGAGGGAGTTCCTGTGGGAGTGGATGGGACTGTGGTCTCCCCCCAAAGCGACCCAGCAGAAGAGCTGGCAACAGAGCAGAGTGCCACAAGCCTCTGCTCTCTACTAATGGAAGAGGGAGTTCCTGGGGCAGTGGATGGGACTGTGGTCTGCACTGACACAACCCCAGAAAATGGTGCGTCACCGAGACAGGAGGATGTCGGCTTGGCTTTGCAAGCATCAGGGGATTTTCTACCACCAGTGGATGGGACTTCAGTCTCCACTGTTATACCCCAGGGATGGGGGGCAGTTGGCCCAGATCCCCAGCAGCATGAGGAACTGAGCCCAGTCACCCTGTCTTCTCTCCAGCGGCTGAAAGGACTCCAGGGAGAAGGGCCAGTCCAGGCCTCTCCCCAGCGGCAGGCAGATTCTCTGAGAGAGACAGAGGTTGGTTGGGTGAGTAATGCTCTTTTTGGAGCAATTTTTTTGGGGTACGGTATGGATACCAGCATTGGAGGACTGGATCTACTGACTGACTTCGGAGTCAACCCGTTCGGGGTCTCCTCCTGTGTCAGTCTCCCACCGAAAGGGGAGAGATGTAACGGAATGACCCGGGACAAACAGAGACTTTGTGAGGATGGAGGATACTCCTGTGTCAGCGTCACTGATAACTCTTGGGTCTGAGTCCACTCTGTGCCCTTTGGGCATGGAGTGGCAAGTGAATCGTAATTCATGGATTACATGAGATTTGACATCACGGACAGTTCATATTGCAGGATCTTGAGAGACTACAAGATGTTGGTTAATTGTGACCCCAACCAGTCAATATTCTATGACTCATTTCTATGATTAGTCTAGTGACATGCTAATTGCATCAGGGCTTGGAGGACAGTCCATTGTCCTTGTGTAAAGGTGTTGTAACGGACAGGTGTTAATCCCAGGTCTGCTCCCAGAACTCTAATTATGCATACTAAAGACTGCTTATGTGTGATAACCCTGTCTACAATCTATTGATGCTCAGAGGTGTCAAGCGGTATGCGGAGACGGAGTGGGTGAAGGCTTTTGTTGTTAGTAATTGAGGAATGTTTAGTAATTAGCCTTAGTGTGTGATTGGGGGGGGGGGGCAGTTTGATTGTTCCTGTAAATTCTGTGACCTGTTGTACTATATAAAAAGACTGAGAGAAATCATTAAAGTATCTTTACATTTGGAACAAGTACAGAGCTGCGTGTCTCGTCTTGATTCTGGGCAAATGAAATGGGATCGGGTCCTGTCGGTTGGAGTGTTGATAAGCTGTCTTGGATGGGATGGAAGGTCGTAAACGGTGGTGACCGTTACAGTGGTGGCAGCAGTGGGATAATTCCATCGCTTAAAGGACGGCGACAAGGACACAGGACGGTGGAGACGCTGTATGAACGGCTGAAGCTCTCTTCCCTCAAGGACTTACTGGAGAGCTGGGGCAGATCGGCCAGCAATCGTAAGAGAAGGGACATTATCGCACAGCTTGTCCAAATGGATAGAGCTGAGAGGCCCAGCGTAACAGACAGGACACCCGATGAAGAGTTTTGGGACCGGGCTGTTAGACGTGGACTGGCACAGTATGGACCTAATCCTCCACCGGAGATCATAGACCGGGTTATAGCGGCTGTGGATGCCACTTGGCTAGAGCAAAGAGGTGCTGCAGCAGCAGAAGTCACAGCAGCACCAACTGAAGAGAGGGGAGAGGTACAGATGCCAGTCACCATGGAAGTGGAGTTCCAGGGAGCCAGGGCAATTGGCCCCTCTCCCCAGCAACAAGCTGTGGTGGTAAAGCATTTACCCCCAGCTGAATCCCTGGCAGCAGGGCAGAATGCTACTGGCTGCAGCACACAACTGCAGCTTGAGCTGACATCGGGGGATGGGACTGTGGTCTCCCCCCAAAGCGACCCAACAGAAGAGCTGGCAACAGAGCAGAGTGCCACAAGCCTCTGCTCTCTACTAATGGAAGAGGGAGTTCCTGTGGGAGTGGATGGGACTGTGGTCTCCCCCCAAAGCGACCCAGCAGAAGAGCTGGCAACAGAGCAGAGTGCCACAAGCCTCTGCTCTCTACTAATGGAAGAGGGAGTTCCTGGGGCAGTGGATGGGACTGTGGTCTGCACTGACACAACCCCAGAAAATGGTGCGTCACCGAGACAGGAGGATGTCGGCTTGGCTTTGCAAGCATCAGGGGATTTTCTACCACCAGTGGATGGGACTTCAGTCTCCACTGTTATACCCCAGGGATGGGGGGCAGTTGGCCCAGATCCCCAGCAGCATGAGGAACTGAGCCCAGTCACCCTGTCTTCTCTCCAGCGGCTGAAAGGACTCCAGGGAGAAGGGCCAGTCCAGGCCTCTCCCCAGCGGCAGGCAGATTCTCTGAGAGAGACAGAGGTTGGTTGGGTGAGTAATGCTCTTTTTGGAGCAATTTTTTTGGGGTACGGTATGGATACCAGCATTGGAGGACTGGATCTACTGACTGACTTCGGAGTCAACCCGTTCGGGGTCTCCTCCTGTGTCAGTCTCCCACCGAAAGGGGAGAGATGTAACGGAATGACCCGGGACAAACAGAGACTTTGTGAGGATGGAGGATACTCCTGTGTCAGCGTCACTGATAACTCTTGGGTCTGAGTCCACTCTGTGCCCTTTGGGCATGGAGTGGCAAGTGAATCGTAATTCATGGATTACATGAGATTTGACATCACGGACAGTTCATATTGCAGGATCTTGAGAGACTACAAGATGTTGGTTAATTGTGACCCCAACCAGTCAATATTCTATGACTCATTTCTATGATTAGTCTAGTGACATGCTAATTGCATCAGGGCTTGGAAGACATTCCATTGTCCTTGTGTCAAGGTGTTGTAACGGACAGGTGTTAATCCCAGGTCTGCTCCCAGAACTCTAATTATGCATACTAAAGACTGCTTATGTGTGATAACCCTGTCTACAATCTATTGATGCTCAGAGGTGTCAATCGGTATGCGGAGACGGAGTGGGTGAAGGCTTTTGTTGTTAGTAATTGAGGAATGTTTAGTAATTAGCCTTAGTGTGTGATTGGGGGGGGGGACAGTTTGATTGTTCCTGTAAATTCTGTGACCTGTTGTACTATATAAAAAGACTGAGAGAAATCATTAAAGTATCTTTACATTTGGAACAAGTACAGAGCTGCGTGTCTCGTCTTGATTCTGGGAAAATGGGATGCCTGCTGGTCTGTCTGTGTGTCAGATGAGCTGTTGACTGGGATGGAAGGTCGTAAACGGTGGTGACCGTTACAGGGTTAACCACTAGGGGGCGAGGTAGGGGTTAAATGTGTTCTCTGGGAAGTGATTCTAACTGTGTGGGGGAGGGGGGGTGACTGGGGGAGGAGACCGGTCTGTGTCCCTATGTACAAGGGACACAGATCGGTCTCCTCTCTCCCTGACAGGACGTGGAGCTCTGTGTTTACACCCCATCATTACACACAGAGCTCCACGTCCTTGTCTGTGTAACGGCCGATCCCGGGTACCTGGCGGACATCGCAGCCACCAGGCACGTGCATCGGTACCTCAGTGACGCGGCGGGCACACGCGCAGGCCGCCGGTGCTCATGTGCCCCCCCAGTGGCCGGAGGAGCCGAGGCCGTCAATAGACGTCCTCCCGGAATTTGAGAGCCACCTTGTGGCCGTCATTTGTCTATGGCCCGCTCGGGCTCCAAGTAGTTAAACCCGGTATAAAGAGTTTTGGAGTCAGGGGAGCCTGCACCCCCAGAAGACGTGACGGCATATTTTGTGTCTCCGTCCAGAAGGGTACGATCTTGGGGCAGCGCCAGTAAATGTGGTACAGGGAGCCTCTAGCATCCAGGCAGCGCCAGCACGAGGGGTAAATAGCATGAAGCACAAATGGCGTCAGGTACCAAAAATAGAGGGGCAGATTCAGGTACCTGCGCGCCTAGTTACGGCGGCGCAGCGTATTGTATTTACGCTACGCCGATGCAACGATGCAAAAATCCCTCCTGAGATGTGTGGAGACCTGATCACCCCGCAATGTACAGAGATCACCCAGAGGGGGAGGGGCTTATTCCCGGCAATGTACAGAGATCACCCAGAGGGGGAGGGGTTTATTCCCCGCAATGTACAGAGATCAGCCAGAGGGGGAGGGGTTTATTCCCGGCAATGTACAGAGATCACCCCGAGGGGGAGGGGTTTATTCTCTGCAATGTACAGAGATCACCCCGAGGGGGAGGGGTTTATTCCTCGTAATGTACAGAGATCACCCAGAGGGGGAGGGGTTTATTCCCGGCAATGTACAGAGATCACCCCGAGGGGGAGGGGTTTATTCCTCGTAATGTACAGAGATCACCCAGAGGGGGAGGGGTTTATTCCCGGCAATGTACAGAGATCACCCCGAGGGGGAGGGGTTTATTCCCCGCAATGTACAGAGATCACCCAGAGGGGGGAGGGGTTTATTCCTCGTAATGTACAGAGATCACCCAGAGGGGGGAGGGGTTTATTCCTCGTAATGTACAGAGATCACCCAGAGGGGGAGGGGCTTATTCCCGGCAATGTACAGAGATCACCCCGAGGGGGAGGGGTTTATTCCTCGTAATGTACAGAGATCACCCAGAGGGGGAGGGGTTTATTCCTCGTAATGTACAGAGATCACCCAGAGGGGGGAGGGGTTTATTCCTCGTAATGTACAGAGATCACCCAGAGGGGGAGGGGCTTATTCCCGGCAATGTACAGAGATCACCCCGAGGGGGAGGGGTTTATTCCCCGCAATGTACAGAGATCACCCCGAGGGGGAGGGGCTTATTCCCCATAATGTACAGAGATCACCCAGAGGGGGAGGGGTTTATTCCCCGCAATGTACAGAGATCACCCAGAGGGGGAGGGGTTTATTCCCTGCAATGTACAGAGATCACCCAGAGGGGGAGGGGTTTATTCCCCGCAATGTACAGAGATCACCCAGAGGGGGAGGGGTTTATTCCCCGCAATGTACAGAGATCACCCAGAGGGGGAGGGGTTTATTCCCCATAATGTACAGAGATCACCCAGAGGGGGAGGGGTTTATTCCCTGCAATGTACAGAGATCACCCAGAGGGGGAGGGGTTTATTCCCCGCAATGTACAGAGATCACCCAGAGGGGGAGGGGTTTATTCCCCGCAATGTACAGAGATCACCCAGAGGGGGAGGGGTTTATTCCCCATAATGTACAGAGATCACCCAGAGGGGGAGGGGTTTATTCCCTGCAATGTACAGAGATCACCCAGAGGGGGAGGGGTTTATTCCCCGCAATGTACAGAGATCACCCCGAGGGGGGAGGGGTTTATTCCCCGCAATGTACAGAGATCACCCAGAGGGGGAGGGGTTTATTCCTTGTAATGTACAGAGATCACCCCGAGGGGGAGGGGTTTATTCCTCGCAATGTACAGAGATCACCCAGAGGGGGAGGGGTTTATTCCCTGCAATGTACAGAGATCACCCAGAGGGGGAGGGGTTTATTCCCCGCAATGTACAGAGATCACCCAGAGGGGGAGGGGTTTATTTACCGCAATGTACAGAGATCACCCCGAGGGGGAGGGGTTTATTCCCGGCAATGTACAGAGATCACCCAGAGGGGGATGGGTTTATTCCCCATAATGTACAGAGATCACCCAGAGGGGGAGGGGTTTATTCCCTGCAATGTACAGAGATCACCCAGAGGGGGAGGGGTTTATTCCCCGCAATGTACAGAGATCACCCCGAGGGGGAGGGGTTTATTCCCGGCAATGTACAGAGATCACCCCGAGGGGGGAGGGGTTTATTCCCCATAATGTACAGAGATCACCCAGAGGGGGAGGGGTTTATTCCCTGCAATGTACAGAGATCACCCAGAGGGGGAGGGGTTTATTCCCCGCAATGTACAGAGATCACCCAGAGGGGGATGGGTTTATTCCCCGCAATGTACAGAGATCACCCAGAGGGGGAGGGGTTTATTCCCCGCAATGTACAGAGATCACCCCGAGGGGGAGGGGTTTATTCCCCGCAATGTACAGAGATCACCCCGAGGGGGGAGGGGTTTATTCCCCGCAATGTACAGAGATCACCCCGAGGGGGGAGGGGTTTATTCCCGGCAATGTACAGAGATCACCCAGAGGGGGAGGGGTTTATTCCTTGTAATGTACAGAGATCACCCAGAGGGGGAGGGGTTTATTCCTCGTAATGTACAGAGATCACCCAGAGGGGGAGGGGTTTATTCCCGGCAATGTACAGAGATCACCCAGAGGGGGAGGGGTTTATTCCCTGCAATGTACAGAGATCACCCAGAGGGGGAGGGGTTTATTCCCCGCAATGTACAGAGATCACCCAGAGGGGGAGGGGTTTATTTACCGCAATGCACAGAGATCACCCAGAGGGGGAGGGGTTTTTCTCAACAAGAGCAGAGTTCCCCTTTAAGCTCAGTGTCGGGGTTCTTAGTAAATTCAGTGATGATCTTCGGGAGGATTTTGGAATACATTCTTTCTTTGTTCTTCTCTTTCAGTCTCGCAGTCCCAGTCCGGTCTCCTCCCTGAGAATGGCGCCGTTATCCTCACGTGTGCCGTCAACGACCCAAAAAAATCCCATCCCTACTCCTATCACTGGTCCCGGGGCGGGGCCTCCATCTTCCAATTGGATAGGATTTCCAAATCCGGCCCCACCCTGTACATCCGCAGGCTGAGCCAAGCTGACCGGGGCGAGTGGACCTGTGAGGTGGAAGGCGGGAGAGCCAGTCTGACGCTCAGAGTACTCGGTAAGTGATCCTGAATTCATTCCTCCGCATTCTACAATTCTCTATGTGTGTGTCCATGTATTCATTCACCCAGCTTGTCCCTATTCCCCTATGTCCATGTATTCATTCACCCAGCTTGTCCCTATTCCCCTATGTCCATGTATTCATTCACCTAGCTTGTCCATATTTCCCTATGTCCATGTATTCATTCACCTAGCTTGTCCCTATTCCCCTATGTCCATGTATTCATTCACCCAGCTTGTCCCTATTCCCCTATGTCCATGTATTCATTCACCTAGCTTGTCCCTATTCCCCTATGTCCATGTATTCATTCACCCAGCTTGTCCCTATTCCCCTATGTCCATGTATTCATTCACCTAGCTTGTCCCTATTCCCCTATGTCCATGTATTCATTCACCCAGCTTGTCCCTATTCCCCTATGTCCATGTATTCATTCACCTAGCTTGTCCCTATTCCCCTATGTCCATGTATTCATTCACCCAGCTTGTCCCTATTCCCCTATGTCCATGTATTCATTCACCCAGCTTGTCCCTATTCCCCTATGTCCATGTATTCATTCACCCAGCTTGTCCCTATTCCCCTATGTCCATGTATTCATTCACCCAGCTTGTCCCTATTCCCCTATGTCCATGTATTCATTCACCCAGCTTGTCCCTATTCCACTATGTCCATGTATTCATTCACCCAGCTTGTCCTTATTCCCCTATGTCCATGTATTCATTCACCCAGCTTGTCCCTATTCCCCTATGTCCATGTATTCATTCACCCAGCTTGTCCTTATTCCCCTATGTCCATGTATTCATTCACCCAGCTTGTCCCTATTCCCCTATGTCCATGTATTCATTCACCCAGCTTGTCCTTATTCCCCTATGTCCATGTATTCATTCACCCAGCTTGTCCCTATTCCCCTATGTCCATGTATTCATTCACCCAGCTTGTCCTTATTCCCTATGTCCATGTATTCATTCACCCAGCTTGTCCCTATTCCCCTATGTCCATGTATTCATTCACCTAGCTTGTCCCTATTCCCCTATGTCCATGTATTCATTCACCCAGCTTGTCCCTATTCCCCTATGTATATGTATTCATTCACCCAGCTTGTCCCTATTCCCCTATGTCCATGTATTCATTCACCCAGCTTGTCCTTATTCCCCTATGTCCATGTATTCATTCACCTAGCTTGTCCCTATTCCCCTATGTCCATGTATTCATTCACCTAGCTTGTCCCTATTCCCCTATGTCCATGTATTCATTCACCCAGCTTGTCCCTATTCCCCTATGTCCATGTATTCATTCACCCAGCTTGTCCTTATTCCCCTATGTCCATGTATTCATTCACCCAGCTTGTCCTTATTCCCCTATGTCCATGTATTCATTCACCCAGCTTGTCCCTATTCCCCTATGTCCATGTATTCATTCACTCAGCTTGTCCCTATTCCCCTATGTCCATGTATTCATTCACCCAGCTTGTCCCTATTCCCCTATGTCCATGTATTCATTCACCCAGCTTGTCCTTATTCCCCTATGTCCATGTATTCATTCACCTAGCTTGTCCCTATTCTCCTATGTCCATGTATTCATTCACCCAGCTTGTCCCTATTCCCCTATGTCCATGTATTCATTCACCTAGCTTGTCCCTATTCCCCTATGTCCATGTATTCATTCACCCAGCTTGTCCCTATTCCCCTATGGCCATGTATTCATTCACCCAGCTTGTCCCTATTCCCCTATGTCCATGTATTCATTCACCCAGCTTGTCCCTATTCCCCTATGTCCATGTATTCATTCACCTAGCTTGTCCCTATTCCCCTATGTCCATGTATTCATTCACCCAGCTTGTCCCTATTCCCCTATGTCCATGTATTCATTCACCCAGCTTGTCCCTATTCCCCTATGTCCATGTATTCATTCACCCAGCTTGTCCTTATTCCCCTATGTCCATGTATTCATTCACCCAGCTTGTCCCTATTCCCCTATGTCCATGTATTCATTCACCCAGCTTGTCCCTATTCCCCTATGTCCATGTATTCATTCACCCAGCTTGTCCCTATTCCCCTATGTCCATGTATTCATTCACCCAGCTTGTCCCTATTCCCCTATGTCCATGTATTCATTCACCCAGCTTGTCCTTATTCCCCTATGTCCATGTATTCATTCACCCAGCTTGTCCCTATTCCCCTATGTCCATGTATTCATTCACCCAGCTTGTCCTTATTCCCTATGTCCATGTATTCATTCACCCAGCTTGTCCCTATTCCCCTATGTCCATGTATTCATTCACCTAGCTTGTCCCTATTCCCCTATGTCCATGTATTCATTCACCCAGCTTGTCCCTATTCCCCTATGTCCATGTATTCATTCACCTAGCTTGTCCTTGTTCCCCTATGTCCATGTATTCATTCACCTAGCTTGTCCCTATTCCCCTATGTCCATGTATTCATTCACCCAGCTTGTCCCTATTCCCCTATGTCCATGTATTCATTCACCTAGCTTGTCCTTATTCCCCTATGTCCATGTATTCATTCACCCAGCTTGTCCTTATTCCCCTATGTCCATGTATTCATTCACCCAGCTTGTCCCTATTCCCCTATGTCCATGTATTCATTCACCCAGCTTGTCCCTATTCCCCTATGTCCATGTATTCATTCACCCAGCTTGTCCCTATTCCCCTATGTCCATGTATTCATTCACCCAGCTTGTACCTATTCCCCTATGTCCATGTATTCATTCACCCAGCTTGTCCCTATTCCCCTATGTCCATGTATTCATTCACCCAGCTTGTCCCTATTCCCCTATGTCCATGTATTCATTCACCCAGCTTGTCCCTATTCTCCTATGTCCATGTATTCATTCACCTAGCTTGTCCTTGTTCCCCTATGTCCATGTATTCATTCACCCAGCTTGTCCCTATTCCCCTATGTCCATGTATTCATTCACCCAGCTTGTCCTTATTCCCTATGTCCATGTATTCATTCACCCAGCTTGTCCCTATTCCCCTATGTCCATGTATTCATTCACCCAGCTTGTCCCTATTCCCCTATGTCCATGTATTCATTCACCCAGCTTGTCCCTATTCCCCTATGTCCATGTATTCATTCACCCAGCTTGTCCTTATTCCCCTATGTCCATGTATTCATTCACCCAGCTTGTCCTTATTCCCCTATGTCCATGTATTCATTCACCCAGCTTGTCCCTATTCCCCTATGTCCATGTATTCATTCACCCAGCTTGTCCTTATTCCCCTATGTCCATGTATTCATTCACCTAGCTTGTCCCTATTCCCCTATGTCCATGTATTCATTCACTCAGCTTGTCCCTATTCCCCTATGTCCATGTATTCATTCACCCAGCTTGTCCCTATTCCCCTATGTCCATGTATTCATTCACCCAGCTTGTCCTTATTCCCCTATGTCCATGTATTCATTCACCCAGCTTGTCCTTATTCCCCTATGTCCATGTATTCATTCACCCAGCTTGTCCCTATTCCCCTATGTCCATGTATTCATTCACCCAGCTTGTCCCTATTCCCCTATGTCCATGTATTCATTCACCCAGCTTGTCCCTATTCCCCTATGTCCATGTATTCATTCACCCAGCTTGTCCTTATTCCCCTATGTCCATGTATTCATTCACCTAGCTTGTCCCTATTCCCCTATGTCCATGTATTCATTCACCCAGCTTGTCCCTATTCCCTTATGTCCATGTATTCATTCACCTAGCTTGTCCCTATTCCCCTATGTCCATGTATTCATTCACCCAGCTTGTCCCTATTCCCCTATGGCCATGTATTCATTCACCTAGCTTGTCCCTATTCCCCTATGTCCATGTATTCATTCACCCAGCTTGTCCCTATTCCCCTATGTCCATGTATTCATTCACCCAGCTTGTCCCTATTCCCCTATGTCCATGTATTCATTCACCCAGCTTGTCCCTATTCCCCTATGTCCATGTATTCATTCACCCAGCTTGTCCCTATTCCCCTATGGCCATGTATTCATTCACCCAGCTTGTCCCTATTCCCCTATGTCCATGTATTCATTCACCCAGCTTGTCCCTATTCCCCTATGTCCATGTATTCATTCACCCAGCTTGTCCTTATTCCCCTATGTCCATGTATTCATTCACCCAGCTTGTCCCTATTCCCCTATGTCCATGTATTCATTCACCCAGCTTGTCCTTATTCCCCTATGTCCATGTATTCATTCACCCAGCTTGTCCCTATTCCCCTATGTCCATGTATTCATTCACCTAGCTTGTCCCTATTCCCCTATGTCCATGTATTCATTCACCCAGCTTGTCCCTATTCCCCTATGTCCATGTATTCATTCACCCAAGTTGTCCCTATTCCCCTATGTCCATGTATTCATTCACCCAGCTTGTCCCTATTCCCCTATGTCCATGTATTCATTCACCCAGCTTGTCCTTATTCCCCTATGTCCATGTATTCATTCACCCAGCTTGTCCTTATTCCCCTATGTCCATGTATTCATTCACTCAGCTTGTCCCTATTCCCCTATGTCCATGTATTCATTCACCCAGCTTGTCAATATTCCCCTATGTCCATGTATTCATTCACCCAGCTTGTCCCTATTCCCCTATGTCCATGTATTCATTCACCTAGCTTGTCCCTATTCCCCTATGTCCATGTATTCATTCACCTAGCTTGTCCCTATTCCCCTATGTCCATGCATTCATTCACCCAGCTTGTCCCTATTCCCATATGTCCATGTATTCATTCACTCAGCTTGTCCCTATTCCCCTATGTCCATGTATTCATTCACCCAGCTTGTCCCTATTCCCCTATGTCCATGTATTCATTCACCTAGCTTGTCCCTATTCCCCTATGTCCATGTATTCATTCACCCAGCTTGTCCTTATTCCCCTATGTCCATGTATTCATTCACCCAGCTTGTCCCTATTCCCCTATGTCCATGTATTCATTCACCCAGCTTGTCCCTATTCCCCTATGTCCATGTATTCATTCACCTAGCTTGTCCCTATTCCCCTATGTCCATGTATTCATTCACCCAGCTTGTCCTTATTCCCCTATGTCCATGTATTCATTCACCCAGCTTGTCCCTATTCCCCTATGTCCATGTATTCATTCACCCAGCTTGTCCCTATTCCCCTATGTCCATGTATTCATTCACCCAGCTTGTCCCTATTCCCCTATGTCCATGTATTCATTCACCTTGCGCCGTCGTATCTTAGGGTGCAATATTTAGGCTGGCCGATAGGTGGCGCTTCCATTGAGTTTGGCGTAGAATATGTAAATCACTAGATACGGCTATTCACGAACGTACGTGCGCCCGTCGCAGTAAAGATACGCCGTTTCCGTAAGAGATAGACCGCCTAAAGATAAACATGCCCCCTAGGTGGCGCAGCCAATATTAAGTATGGCCGTCGTTCCCGCGTCAAAATTTGAAAATTTTACGTTGTTTGCGTAAGTCGTCCGTGAATGGGGCTGGACGTAATTTACGTCCATGTCGAAACCAATACGTCCTTGCGGTGTACTTTGCTGCAATGCACACTGGGATATGTACACGGACGGCGCATGCGCCGTTCGTAAAAAACGTCAATCACGTCGGGTCACAGTTAATCTACATAAAACACGCCCCCTACATCCTCATTTGAATTCGGTGCGCTTACGCCGGCCTATTCACGCTACGCCGCCGTAATTTAGCAGGCAAGTATTTTGTGAATGCAGCACTTGCCTAGCTAACTTAGGGCGGCGTAGTGTAAATACGATACGCTACGCCGCCGCAAAGATGCGGCGGTCTATTTGAATCCACCTAATAGAGTTCAGTTTATAGGCTTTAAAAAAAAAAAAGCCAAAAACGCCAATAAACTTCAGTGTCCCATTTTATACGAAATTTGTTATAATTCTAATCCTTCAGGATTGTCCCCTCTTTTTCATATGTAAGCTGATCTTTTTCCTGAAAATAATCAATAAATAAACAATAATAAAAAAAAAACGTAGAAACCTAAAATTGACCCCAAACCATTATCCAGGGAATACATCGAAAAATGGGAAATTGTAGCTAAATGTATCTTTTATTTACAAATGTTTCAATTCTCTCTTCTTTTATTGTATATAAAAGTATCAAAAATATTTATAAATATAATATCAGTGTCCGTTTTCTTTCCTCTGTTTGGCGACTTTTGGGACCTCTGGCGTTTCGCACTCTTTTGCCGCATACAGACGATCGGAATTTCCGACAACAAAGCCGTGGATTTTTTTTTTCGACGGATGTTGGCTCAAACTTGTTTTGCATATAGGGGCGGACTGACAACTCATAGGGCCCCCGGACAATAGGAGATTATAGGGCCCCCAGGCAATAGGATATTATGGGGCCCCCGGACAATAGGAGATTATGGGGCCCCGGACAATAGGAGATTATAGGGCCCCCAGGCAATAGGAGATTATGGGGCCCCTGGGCAATAGGAGATTATGGGGCCCCCGGGCAATAGGAGATTATGGGGCCCCCAGGCAATAGGAGATTATGGGGCCCCTGGGCAATAGGAGATTATGGGGCCCCCGGGCAATAGGAGATTATGGGGCCCCCAGGCAATAGGAGATTATGGGCCCTCAGGCAATAGGAGATTATGGGGCCCCCAGGCAATAGGAGATTATGGGGCCCCTGGGCAATAGGAGATTATGGGGCCCCCGGGCAATAGGAGATTATGGGGCCCCCAGGCAATAGGAGATTATGGGGCCCCTGGGCAATAGGAGATTATGGGGCCCCCGGGCAATAGGAGATTATGGGGCCCCCAGGCAATAGGAGATTATAGGGCCCCTGGGCAATAGGAGATTATGGGGCCCCTGGGCAATAGGAGATTATGGGGCCCCCGGGCAATAGGAGATTATGGGGCCCCCGGACAATAGGAGATTATAGGGCCCCCAGGCAATAGGAGATTATAGGGCCCCCGGACAATAGGAGATTATAGGGCCCCCGGACAATAGGAGATTATGGGGACTTTGGGCAATAGGAGATTATGGGACCCCCGGGCAATAGGAGATTATGGGGCCCCCGGGCAATAGGAGATTATGGGGCCCCCGGGCAATAGGAGATTAATGGGCCCCCCTGGGCAATAGGAGATTATAGGGCCCCCGGGCAATAGGAGATTATAGGGCCCCCGGGCAATAGGAGATTATAGGGCCCCGGGCAATAGGAGATTATAGGGCCCCGGGCAATAGGAGATTATAGGGCCCCCGGACAATAGGAGATTATGGGGCCCCCGGGCAATAGGAGATTATAGGGCCCCCGGGCAATAGGAGATTATAGGGCCCCCCGGACAATAGGAGATTATAGGGCCCCCGGACAATAGGAGATTATGGGGCCCCCGGGCAATAGGAGATTATGGGGCCCCCTGGGCAATAGGAGATTTTAGGGCCCCCGGACAATAGGAGATTATGGGGCCCCCCCGGACAATAGGAGATTATAGGGCCCCCGGACAATAGGAGATTATAGGGCCCCCCGGACAATAGGAGATTATGGGGCCCCCTGGACAATAGGAGATTATAGGGCCCCCGGGCAATAGGAGATTATAGGGCCCCCGGACAATAGGAGATTATAGGGCCCCCGGGCAATAGGAGATTATGGGGCCCCTGGGCAATAGGAGATTATGGGGCCCCCGGGCAATAGGAGATTATGGGGCCCCCAGGCAATAGGAGATTATGGGGCCCCTGGGCAATAGGAGATTATGGGGCCCCCGGGCAATAGGAGATTATGGGGCCCCCAGGCAATAGGAGATTATGGGGCCCCTGGGCAATAGGAGATTATGGGGCCCCCGGGCAATAGGAGATTATGGGGCCCCCAGGCAATAGGAGATTATAGGGCCCCCGGGCAATAGGAGATTATGGGGCCCCCGGGCAATAGGAGATTATGGGGACTTTGGGCAATAGGAGATTATGGGGCCCCCGGGCAATAGGAGATTATGGGGCCCCCGGGCAATAGGAGATTATGGGGCCCCCGGGCAATAGGAGATTAATGGGCCCCCTGGGCAATAGGAGATTATAGGGCCCCCGGGCAATAGGAGATTATAGGGCCCCCGGGCAATAGGAGATTATAGGGCCCCGGGCAATAGGAGATTATAGGGCCCCCGGGCAATAGGAGATTATAGGGCCCCCGGGCAATAGGAGATTATAGGGCCCCCGGACAATAGGAGATTATAGGGCCCCCGGACAATAGGAGATTATGGGGCCCCCGGGCAATAGGAGATTATGGGGCCCCCTGGGCAATAGGAGATTTTAGGGCCCCCGGACAATAGGAGATTATGGGGCCCCCCCGGACAATAGGAGATTATAGGGCCCCCGGACAATAGGAGATTATAGGGCCCCCCGGACAATAGGAGATTATGGGGCCCCCTGGACAATAGGAGATTATAGGGCCCCCGGGCAATAGGAGATTATAGGGCCCCCGGACAATAGGAGATTATAGGGCCCCCGGACAATAGGAGATTATAGGGCCCCCGGACAATAGGAGATTATGGGGCCCCCCAGACAATAGGAGATTATGGGGCCCCCCAGACAATAGGAGATTATGGGGCCCCCCGGCAATAGGAGATTATAGGGCCCCCGGGCAATAGGAGATTATAGGGCCCCCGGGCAATAGGAGATTATAGGGCCCCCGGACAATAGGAGATTGTAGGGGCCCCCGGACAATAGGAGATTATAGGGCCCCGGACAATAGGAGATTATAGGGCCCCCAGGCAATTGGAGATTATAGGGCCCCCGGACAATAGGAGATTATAGGGCCCCCGGACAATAGGAGATTATAGGGCCCCCTGGGTAATAGGAGATTATAGGGCCCCCGGACAATAGGAGATTATAGGGCCCCAGACAATAGGAGATTATAGGGCCGCCGGGCAATAGGAGATTATAGGGCCCCCGGACAATAGGAGATTATAGGGCCCCCGGACAATAGGAGATTATAGGGCCCCCGGACAATAGGAGATTATAGGGCCCCCTGGGTAATAGGAGATTATAGGGCCCCCGGACAATAGGAGATTATAGGGCCCCCGGGCAATAGGAGATTATAGGGCCCCGGGCAATAGGAGATTATAGGGCCCCCGGGCAATAGGAGATTATAGGGCCCCCGGACAATAGGAGATTATAGGGCCCCCGGACAATAGGAGATTATGGGGCCCCCGGGCAATAGGAGATTATGGGGCCCCCTGGGCAATAGGAGATTTTAGGGCCCCCGGACAATAGGAGATTATGGGGCCCCCCCGGACAATAGGAGATTATAGGGCCCCCGGACAATAGGAGATTATAGGGCCCCCCCGGACAATAGGAGATTATGGGGCCCCCTGGACAATAGGAGATTATAGGGCCCCCGGGCAATAGGAGATTATAGGGCCCCCGGACAATAGGAGATTATAGGGCCCCCGGACAATAGGAGATTATAGGGCCCCCGGACAATAGGAGATTATGGGGCCCCCCAGACAATAGGAGATTATGGGGCCCCCCAGACAATAGGAGATTATGGGGCCCCCCGGCAATAGGAGATTATAGGGCCCCCGGGCAATAGGAGATTATGGGGCCCCCGGGCAATAGGAGATTATAGGGCCCCCGGACAATAGGAGATTGTAGGGGCCCCCGGACAATAGGAGATTATAGGGCCCCGGACAATAGGAGATTATAGGGCCCCCAGGCAATAGGAGATTATAGGGCCCCCGGACAATAGGAGATTATAGGGCCCCCGGACAATAGGAGATTATAGGGCCCCCTGGGTAATAGGAGATTATAGGGCCCCCGGACAATAGGAGATTATAGGGCCCCAGACAATAGGAGATTATAGGGCCCCCGGGCAATAGGAGATTATAGGGCCCCCGGACAATAGGAGATTATAGGGCCCCCGGGCAATAGGAGATTATAGGGCCCCCGGACAATAGGAGATTGTAGGGGCCCCCGGACAATAGGAGATTATAGGGCCCCCGGACAATAGGAGATTATAGGGCCCCCGGACAATAGGAGATTATAGGGCCCCCTGGGTAATAGGAGATTATAGGGCCCCCGGACAATAGGAGATTATAGGGCCCCCGGGCAATAGGAGATTATAGGGCCCCCGGACAATAGGAGATTATGGGACCCCCAGGCAATAGGAGATTATGGGGCCCCCGGGCAATAGGAGATTATGGGGCCCCCAGGCAATAGGACATTATGGGGCCCCCGGGCAATAGGAGATTATGGGGCCCCTGGGCAATAGGAGATTATGGGGCCCCCGGGCAATAGGAGATTATGGGGCCCCCAGGCAATAGGAGATTATGGGGCCCCTGGGCAATAGGAGATTATGGGGCCCCCGGGCAATAGGAGATTATGGGGCCCCCGGACAATAGGATATTATAGGGCCCCCGGGCAATAGGAGATTATAGGGCCCCCTGGGTAATAGGAGATCATAGGGCCCCCGGACAATAGGAGATTATAGGGCCCCGGACAATAGGAGATTATAGGGCCCCCGGACAATAGGAGATTATAGGGCCCCCGGGCAATAGGAGATTATAGGGCCCCCGGACAATAGGAGATTATGGGGTAGACATGTGCACTGCAGAAATTTTTTTTGTTTGTTTTTGTTTTATTCGTTTTTTTTTTGTTTTTTTTTCGAAAATCTATAAATTACTAAATTCAGAAATTCAAACATCCAATTTTCGAAATTTACCATTTTCGAATTTTAGTTTTTCGAATTTTAGATTTTCAAAATTTGCAATTTCAAATCTCGATTTTTTGAAATTTTCAATTTTTCAATTTTCGAATTTCGGAATTTTGGAAATTTAAAAATTTGAAAATTTAAAAATGTCCAAATTTCGGAAATTCGAAAGTTCGAAAATTTGAAACTTTCGGAATTAACTAATTTGTCAAAATTCGTTAAAAAACGAATTAGAAACTAAACGAATTGCACATGTCTATTATGGGGTCCCCGGGCAATATGAGATTATGGGGCCCCTGGGCAATAGGAGATTATGGGGCCCCCGGGCAATAGGAGATTATGGGGCCACCGGGCAATAGGAGATTATGGGGCCCCCGGGCAATAGGAGATTAATGGGCGCCCGGGCAATAGGAGATTATGGGGCCCCTGGGCAATAGGAGATTATGGGCCCCCCGGGCAATAGGAGATTAATGGGCGCCCGGGCAATAGGAGATTATGGGGCCCCTGGGCAATAGGAGATTATGGGGCCCCCGGGCAATAGGAGATTATGGGGCCCCTGGGCAATAGGAGATTATGGGGCGCCCGGGCAATAGGAGATTAATGGGCGCCCGGGCAATAGAAGATTATGGGGCCCCCGGGCAATATGAGATTATGGGCCCCCCGGGCAATAGGAGATTATGGGGCCCCCGGGCAATAGAAGATTATGGGGCCCCCGGGCAATATGAGATTATGGGGCCCCTGGGCAATAGGAGATTAAGGGGCCCCCGGGCAATATGAGATTATGGGGCCCCTGGGCAATAGGAGATTATGGGGCCCCCGGGCAATAGGAGATTATGGGGCCCCCGGGCAATATGAGATTATGGGGCCCCTGGGCAATAGGAGATTATGGGGCCCCCGGGCAATATGAGATTATGGGGCCCCTGGGCAATAGGAGATTATGGGGCCCCCGGGCAATAGGAGATTAATGGGCGCCCGGGCAATAGGAGATTATGGGGCCCCTGGGCAATAGGAGATTATGGGCCCCCCGGGCAATAGGAGATTAATGGGCGCACGGGCAATAGGAGGTTATGGGGCCCCTGGGCAATAGGAGATTATGGGGCCCCCGGGCAATAGGAGATTATGGGGCCCCTGGGCAATAGGAGATTATGGGGCCCCCGGGCAATAGGAGATTAATGGGCGCCCGGGCAATAGGAGATTATGGGGCCCCTGGGCAATAGGAGATTATGGGCCCCCCGGGCAATAGGAGATTAATGGGCGCACGGGCAATAGGAGATTATGGGGCCCCTGG
Source organism: Rana temporaria (assembly GCF_905171775.1). Lineage (NCBI taxonomy): Eukaryota > Metazoa > Chordata > Amphibia > Anura > Ranidae > Rana > Rana temporaria. Next base: position 590,270 of record NC_053496.1, read on the forward strand.
GCAATAGGAGATTATGGGGCCCCCGGGCAATAGGAGATTATGGGGCCCCTGGGCAATAGGAGATTATGGGGCCCCCGGGCAATAGGAGATTAATGGGCGCCCGGGCAATAGGAGATTATGGGCCCCCCGGGCAATCCTGATGGCGCCCCCTAGTGGCATGGGGCCCTCGGGCAGTGCCCAAGTGGTCAGTCCGCCCCTGCTTGCATACACACGGTCACTCAAATGTTGCTCGGAAATTCCGATTGCCAAGAACGCGGTGACGTACAACACTACGACGAGCCGAGAAAAATGAAGTTCAATGATTCCGAGCATGCGTAGGATTTTTGTGCGTCAGAATTGGATACACATGATCGGAATTTCCGACCAAGAACTTTTGTTGTCAGAAAAAATTGATAAGCAGCTCTCAAACATTTGTTGTCGGAAAATACGCGGCGCTCATTATGAACTCTTCAGTAAGCGCGTTGTGTTTTGCCTCCATCAGGTGTATCGGGTCCTCCTCGGATCTCTCGGTACTCCGCCGTCGGCTCTCAGGTAACGCTCCCCTGTGATGTCACTGAGGTCCCCGCAGAGTGGCCCCTGACTGTACAATGGAGCAAAGACTCCGACTCCATCCGAGGCGACAACCAAGTCCTGACCCTCCCACACGTGACCCCGGAGGACGCCGCAACCTACAGATGTGACGTCACTTACCGGGGTCAGCTGATGAGCAGGAGCATCACCCTGAAGGTCATCCAAGGTCAGTCATGTTCCTTATTGTTTCCAATAAAGTTTATCCAAAACGACTTCATGCCGGCCGCACGCGTATGTTCAAAGATTTACCTTTCAGCCCCGGACCATTTGGCTGTCCGAAGACCAGAGCACTTTTTTGTGATTCGGCACTGCGGCGCTTTAACAGACAATTGCGCGGTCGTGCGACGTGGCTCCCAACCAAAATTGACGTCCTTTTTCCCCCACATATAGAGTTTATTTTGGTGGTATTTGATCACCTCTGCGGTTTTTATTTTTTGCGCTATAAACAAAAATAGAGCGACAATTTTGAAAAAAAATATTTTTTTACTTTTTGCTGTAATAAATATCCCCAAAAATATATAAAAAGCATTTTTTTCCCTTTTTTCTGGTAGATCCGGCGTATCTCTGCGGCGGCGTAACATATCTGATTTACGTTACGCCGCCGCAAGTTTTACAGGCTAGTGCTTTCTTCACAAAGTACTTGCCTGTAAAATTGCGGCCGCGTAGCGTAAATCACCCGGCGCAAGCACGCCTAATTCAAATTAGGCGGGTAGGGGGCGTATAGCATTTAAATTAAGCGCGTTACCGCGCCGAACGTAATGCGCATGCGCCGCCCCTAAAATTTCTCGACGTGCATTGCGCTAAATTACGTTTCAAGGACGTCATTGGTTTCGACGTGAAGGTAAATGGCGTCCAGCCCCATTCACGGACGACTTACGCAAACAACGTAATTTTATACATTTTCGACGCGGGAACGACGGCCATACTTAACATTGGTTGCGCCTCATATACCCAGGGGCAACTTTACGCCGGGAAAAGCCTAACGTAAACGTCGTAACTTTACTGCGTCGGCCGCGCGTACGTTCGGGAATTCGCGTATCTAGCTAATTTGCATACTTGATGGGGAAAACGACGGCGGCGACACCTAGCGGACAAAAAAAAAATTGCAGTTAAGATCCGACGGGGTAAGAGACTTACGCCTGTCGGATCTAATGGATATCTATGCGTAACTGATTCTAAGAATCAGGCGCATAGATACGACGGGTCGGATTAGGACTTACGACGGCGTATATTGCGCTGTGCCGTCGTAAGCCCTCTGAGAATCCGGGCCATAGCGTCTACAAAATAGGAAATAGAAATATGGCATTATTATTAATATTTTTTTTACTGGTAATGGCAACGATCTGCGATTTTTATCGTGACTGCGACATTATGGCGGTCACATTGGACACTTTTGACGAAATTTTGGGACCATTGTCATTTATACAGCGATCAGTGCTATAAAAATGCTCTGTAAAAATGACACTGGCAGTGAATTGGTTAACCACTAGGGGGTGCTGAATGGGGTTAAGTGTGTCCTAGGGAGTGAGTCTAACTGTAGGGGGGTGTGGTTATGTGTGACATGTCACTGGTCGCTGTTCCAGATGACAGGAAGCTGTGATCAGTGATATGTCACTAGGCGGAACGGGGGAAATGCTTTTTTGCATAATTTCCCCATTCTTCCTCTCCGTGAGACGATCGTGGGCATCCCCACGGGCAGGGCCGATCCGCCCTATAGGCTCACTAAGCAAGCCGCTTAGGGCCCCGCAAAGCTGCGGAGGGCCCCCCAAATTACTAGAGGCCCCGCCTGGTGAGAAGTCATTTTCGGCCCCTCAACCCCACTTCTTAACCTCACCGGCTGCATTGGAGAAGAGGTAAGAAGTCAGCACCCCCCAGCTAATGTAAGATGTAATTTCCGACAGCGGAAAACACCCCCCCCCCAGTGGCGTCACTAGGGTTGGTGTCACCCGGTGCGGTAAAACATGGTGTCACCCCCCCCTCTGTCTAGGCTGCCCAGCACCAAGCAGGCAGCGCACGGGCACGGGGCGCACCCCAAACCAGCCCCTGTAAATGATAGTATAGGGCAGTATAGTGGCAGGTTAGGGTAGTGGGGTGGTATAGGACAGGTTAAGGTGGTGTAGGGCATGTTGGGGTGATATAGGGCAGGTTGGGGTGGTATAGGGAAAGTTAGGGTGGCATAGAGCAAGTTGGGATGGCACAGGAAAGGTTGGGGGGGTACAGGGCAAGTTAGGGTGGCATTGGGCAGGTTGGGGTGGTACAGGGCAAGTTAGGGTGGCACAGGGCAAGTTGGGGTGGCATGGGAAAGTTTGGGGTGGTACAGGGCAGGCTGGGGTGGTACAGGACAGGCTGTGGTGGTACAGGGCAGGCTAAGGTGGTACAGGGCAGGCTGGGATTGCACAGGGCAGGCTGGGCATGTCAGCTAAAAAAATAAAAATTAAAAACGGGATGGTGTCACCCCTCTAGCGGGGTGACACCCCCCCCCCCCCGCTTCTCAACTTTTTAATGTGACATGTCATTTTGCTTAGGGCCCCAGGGAGGTCAGGTTCGGCACTGCCCACGGACATCGAGTTGGACTCACAGAGCTGGCGGCAGGCGCGTGCGTACCCACAATGCCGCATCTTAAAGGGGCCCGTGTGCCCAGCCGAGCCATTGTGTTGACGTATATCGCTGGTCGGCTTGTGGTTAAGAACGTTCGCCATCAGGGGGGTACAGGCATTACACCTCTAAGGAGCGCGATGGTCCCCTTGTTTTTTTTTTTTTTTCCAGCACCCCCCCTCCCCCGGTTCTCTGCCCCAGGGGGACCCTGCCTAAAGCTGTGTAAGGGGCCCCAAAATGTGTGATGGCCGCCCTGCAATCAGGAATGATAGAAGCATAATAATTTCTACATTGTGTGTAATAATCTAGACGAGGTGCTTCTCTGGTCTCCGCAGTGTTTCCTCCGGGGCCGACCTTTGCCAAAGAGGGCTCTTCCCTGAGATTGGCCTGCAATGTCACCGGGGCAGCCGAGGGGGAGCTCTATGATTGGACGGGACCTCTAAACTCCACACGGCATCAGGACGTGATCAAAGGAGCCCAACTGAACCTCCCCGCCGTCCACAGAGAGGATTCTGGGATCTGGGTGTGTTCTGTCCATGGGAAGAACGGCATTCTGGGAAAAGCTGAACACTGGCTCTATGTACACGGTAAATATCCCGACTTCATCGATTCTTGTATTCTACATCATAGATGGTTAGACCCCCGAAGATGATACACAGGGGGTGTCCAAACTAATTCTGAGGACTGAGAAGAACAAAAGATCTGCCCCCGGCTCCACCCGAGACGTCTCCGTCCCTTTCCACCTTCTTTTCCTCTGGTGACGTCTCCGTCTCTTTCCACCTTCTTTTCCTCTGCTGACGTCTCCGTCCCTTTCCACCTTCTTTTCCTCTGGTGACGTCTCCGTCCCTTTCCACCTTCTTTTCCTCTGATGACGTCTCCGTCCCTTTCCACCTTCTTTTCCTCTGCTGACGTCTCCGTCTCTTTCCACCTTCTTTTCCTCTGCTGACGTCTCCGTCTCTTTCCACCTTCTTTTCCTCTGGTGACGTCTCTGTCTCTTTCCACTTTCTTTTCCTCTGGTGACGTCTCCGTCTCTTTCCACCTTCTTTTCCTCTGGTGACGTCTCCGTCTCTTTCCACCTTCTTTTCCTCTGGTGACGTCTCTGTCTCTTTCCACCTTCTTTTCCTCTGGTGACGTCTCTGTCTCTTTCCACCTTCTTTTCCTCTGGTGACGTCTCCGTCTCTTTCCACCTTCTTTTCCTCTGATGACGTCTCCGTCTCTTTCCACCTTCTTTTCCTCTGGTGACGTCTCCGTCTCTTTCCACCTTCTTTTCCTCTGGTGACGTCTCCGTCTCTTTCCACCTTCTTTTCCTCTGGTGACGTCTCCGTCTCTTTCCACCTTCTTTTCCTCTGATGACGTCTCCGTCTCTTTCCACCTTCTTTTCCTCTGGTGACGTCTCCGTCTCTTTCCACCTTCTTTTCCTCTGGTGACGTCTCCGTCTCTTTCCACCTTCTTTTCCTCTGATGACGTCTCCGTCCCTTTCCACCATCTTTTCCTCTGGTGACGTCTCCGTCTCTGTCCACCTTCTTTTCCTCTGGTGACGTCTCCGTCTCTTTCCACCTTCTTTTCCTCTGGTGACGTCTCCGTCTCTGTCCACCTTCTTTTCCTCTGGTGACGTCTCCGTCCCTTTCCACCTTCTTTTCCTCTGATGACGTCTCCGTCTCTTTCCACCTTCTTTTCCTCTGGTGACGTCTCCGTCTCTTTCCACTTTCTTTTCCTCTGGTGACGTCTCCGTCTCTTTCCACCTTCTTTTCCTCTGCTGACGTCTCTGTCTCTGGCCACCTTCTTTTTCTCTGGTGACGTCTCCGTCTCTTTCCACCTTCTTTTCCTCTGGTGACGTCTCTGTCTCTTTCCACCTTCTTTTCCTCTGCTGACGTCTCTGTCCCTTTCCACCTTCTTTTCATCTGCTGACGTCTCCGTCTCTTTCCACCTTCTTTTCCTCTGGTGACGTCTCCGTCTCTTTCCACCTTCTTTTCCTCTGGTGACGTCTCCGTCTCTTTCCACCTTCTTTTTCTCTGATGACGTCTCCGTCTCTTTCCACCTTCTTTTCCTCTGCTGACGTCTCCCTCTCTTTCCACCTTCTTTTCCTCTGGTGACGTCTCCGTCTCTTTCCACCTTCTTTTCCTCTGATGACGTCTCCGTCTCTTTCCACCTTCTTTTCCTCTGCTGACGTCTCCGTCCCTTTCCACCTTCTTTTCCTCTTATGACGTCTCCGTCTCTTTCCACCTTCTTTTCCTCTGGTGACGTCTCCGTCTCTTTCCACCTTCTTTTCCTCTGGTGACGTCTCCGTCCCTTTCCACCTTCTTTTCCTCTGATGACGTCTCCGTCCCTTTCCACCTTATTTTCCTCTGATGATATCTCCGTCCCTTTCCACCTTCTTTTCCTCTGCTGACGTCTCCGTCCCTTTCCACCTTCTTTTCCTCTGATGACGTCTCCGTCTCTGTCCACCTTCTTTTCCTCTGATGACGTCTCTGTCCCTTTCCACCTTCTTTTCCTCTGATGACGTCTCCGTCCCTTTCCACCTTCTTTTCCTCTGATGACGTCTCCGTCCCTTTCCACCTTCTTTTCCTCTGCTGACGTCTCCGTCTCTTTCCACCTTCTTTTCCTCTGATGACGTCTCCGTCCCTTTCCACCTTCTTTTCCTCTGCTGACGTCTCCGTCTCTTTCCACCTTCTTTTCCTCTGATGACGTCTCCGTCTCTTTCCACCTTCTTTTCCTCTGGTGACGTCTCCGTCTCTTTCCACCTTCTTTTCCTCTGGTGACGTCTCTGTCTCTTTCCACCTTCTTTTCCTCTGGTGACGTCTCTGTCTCTTTCCACCTTCTTTTCCTCTGGTGACGTCTCCGTCTCTTTCCACCTTCTTTTCCTCTGATGACGTCTCCGTCTCTTTCCACCTTCTTTTCCTCTGGTGACGTCTCCGTCTCTTTCCACCTTCTTTTCCTCTGGTGACGTCTCCGTCTCTTTCCACCTTCTTTTCCTCTGGTGACGTCTCCGTCTCTTTCCACCTTCTTTTCCTCTGATGACGTCTCCATCTCTTTCCACCTTCTTTTCCTCTGGTGACGTCTCCGTCTCTTTCCACCTTCTTTTCCTCTGGTGACGTCTCCGTCTCTTTCCACCTTCTTTTCCTCTGATGACGTCTCCGTCCCTTTCCACCATCTTTTCCTCTGGTGACGTCTCCGTCTCTGTCCACCTTCTTTTCCTCTGGTGACGTCTCCGTCTCTTTCCACCTTCTTTTCCTCTGGTGACGTCTCCGTCTCTGTCCACCTTCTTTTCCTCTGGTGACGTCTCCGTCCCTTTCCACCTTCTTTTCCTCTGATGACGTCTCCGTCTCTTTCCACCTTCTTTTCCTCTGGTGACGTCTCCGTCTCTTTCCACTTTCTTTTCCTCTGGTGACGTCTCCGTCTCTTTCCACCTTCTTTTCCTCTGCTGACGTCTCTGTCTCTGGCCACCTTCTTTTTCTCTGGTGACGTCTCCGTCTCTTTCCACCTTCTTTTCCTCTGGTGACGTCTCTGTCTCTTTCCACCTTCTTTTCCTCTGCTGACGTCTCTGTCCCTTTCCACCTTCTTTTCCTCTGCTGACGTCTCCGTCTCTTTCCACCTTCTTTTCCTCTGGTGACGTCTCCGTCTCTTTCCACCTTCTTTTCCTCTGGTGACGTCTCCGTCTCTTTCCACCTTCTTTTTCTCTGATGACGTCTCCGTCTCTTTCCACCTTCTTTTCCTCTGCTGACGTCTCCCTCTCTTTCCACCTTCTTTTCCTCTGGTGACGTCTCCGTCTCTTTCCACCTTCTTTTCCTCTGATGACGTCTCCGTCTCTTTCCACCTTCTTTTCCTCTGCTGACGTCTCCGTCCCTTTCCACCTTCTTTTCCTCTGATGACGTCTCCGTCTCTTTCCACCTTCTTTTCCTCTGGTGACGTCTCCGTCTCTTTCCACCTTCTTTTCCTCTGGTGACGTCTCCGTCCCTTTCCACCTTCTTTTCCTCTGATGACGTCTCCGTCCCTTTCCACCTTATTTTCCTCTGATGATATCTCCGTCCCTTTCCACCTTCTTTTCCTCTGGTGACGTCTCCGTCCCTTTCCACCTTCTTTTCCTCTGATGACGTCTCCGTCCCTTTCCACCTTCTTTTCCTCTGATGACGTCTCTGTCCCTTTCCACCTTCTTTTCCTCTGATGACGTCTCCGTCCCTTTCCACCTTCTTTTCCTCTGATGACGTCTCCGTCCCTTTCCACCTTCTTTTCCTCTGCTGACGTCTCCGTCTCTTTCCACCTTCTTTTCCTCTGGTGACGTCTCCGTCTCTTTCCACCTTCTTTTCCTCTGCTGACGTCTCCGTCTCTTTCCACCTTCTTTTCCTCTGATGACGTCTCCGTCTCTTTCCACCTTCTTTTTCTCTGATGACGTCTCCGTCTCTTTCCACCTTCTTTTCCTCTGGTGACGTCTCCGTCCCTTTCCACCTTCTTTTCCTCTGGTGACGTCTCCGTCCCTTTCCACCTTCTTTTCCTCTGGTGACGTCTCCGTCCCTTTCCACCTTCTTTTCCTCTGATGACGTCTCCGTCCCTTTCCACCTTATTTTCCTCTGATGATATCTCCGTCCCTTTCCACCTTCTTTTCCTCTGCTGACGTCTCCGTCCCTTTCCACCTTCTTTTCCTCTGATGACGTCTCCGTCTCTGTCCACCTTCTTTTCCTCTGATGACGTCTCTGTCCCTTTCCACCTTCTTTTCCTCTGATGACGTCTCCGTCCCTTTCCACCTTCTTTTCCTCTGCTGACGTCTCTGTCTCTGGCCACCTTCTTTTTCTCTGATGACGTCTCCGTCTCTTTCCACCTTCTTTTCCTCTGGTGACGTCTCTGTCTCTTTCCACCTTCTTTTCCTCTGCTGACGTCTCTGTCCCTTTCCACCTTCTTTTCATCTGCTGACGTCTCCGTCTCTTTCCACCTTCTTTTCCTCTGGTGACGTCTCCGTCTCTTTCCACCTTCTTTTCCTCTGGTGACGTCTCCGTCTCTTTCCACCTTCTTTTTCTCTGATGACGTCTCCGTCTCTTTCCACCTTCTTTTCCTCTGCTGACGTCTCCCTCTCTTTCCACCTTCTTTTCCTCTGGTGACGTCTCCGTCTCTTTCCACCTTCTTTTCCTCTGATGACGTCTCCGTCTCTTTCCACCTTCTTTTCCTCTGCTGACGTCTCCGTCCCTTTCCACCTTCTTTTCCTCTGATGACGTCTCCGTCTCTTTCCACCTTCTTTTCCTCTGGTGACGTCTCCGTCTCTTTCCACCTTCTTTTCCTCTGGTGACGTCTCCGTCTCTTTCCACCTTCTTTTCCTCTGGTGACGTCTCCGTCCCTTTCCACCTTCTTTTCCTCTGATGACGTCTCCGTCCCTTTCCACCTTATTTTCCTCTGATGATATCTCCGTCCCTTTCCACCTTCTTTTCCTCTGCTGACGTCTCCGTCCCTTTCCACCTTCTTTTCCTCTGATGACGTCTCCGTCTCTGTCCACCTTCTTTTCCTCTGATGACGTCTCTGTCCCTTTCCACCTTCTTTTCCTCTGATGACGTCTCCGTCCCTTTCCACCTTCTTTTCCTCTGATGACGTCTCCGTCCCTTTCCACCTTCTTTTCCTCTGCTGACGTCTCCGTCTCTTTCCACCTTCTTTTCCTCTGGTGACGTCTCCGTCTCTTTCCACCTTCTTTTCCTCTGCTGACGTCTCCGTCTCTTTCCACCTTCTTTTCCTCTGATGACGTCTCCGTCTCTTTCCACCTTCTTTTTCTCTGATGACGTCTCCGTCTCTTTCCACCTTCTTTTCCTCTGGTGACGTCTCCGTCCCTTTCCACCTTCTTTTCCTCTGGTGACGTCTCCGTCCCTTTCCACCTTCTTTTCCTCTGGTGACGTCTCCCTCTCTTTCCACCTTCTTTTCCTCTGGTGACGTCTCCGTCTCTTTCCACCTTCTTTTCCTCTGGTGACGTCTCCGTCTCTTTCCACCTTCTTTTCCTCTGGTGACGTCTCCGTCCCTTTCCACCTTCTTTTCCTCTGATGACGTCTCCGTCCCTTTCCACCTTCTTTTCCTCTGGTGACGTCTCCGTCTCTTTCCACCTTCTTTTCCTCTGATGACGTCTCCGTCCCTTTCCACCTTCTTTTCCTCTGGTGACGTCTCCGTCCCTTTCCACCTTCTTTTCCTCTGATGACGTCTCCGTCTCTTTCCACCTTCTTTTCCTCTGCTGACGTCTCTGTCTCTGTCCACCTTCTTTTCCTCTGGTGACGTCTCCGTCTCTTTCCACCTTCTTTTCCTCTGGTGACGTCTCCGTCTCTTTCCACCTTCTTTTCCTCTGGTGACGTCTCCGTCTCTTTCCACCTTCTTTTCCTCTGATGACGTCTCCGTCTCTTTCCACCTTCTTTTCCTCTGGTGACGTCTCCGTCTCTTTCCACCTTCTTTTCCTCTGGTGACGTCTCCGTCTCTTTCCACCTTCTTTTCCTCTGATGACGTCTCCGTCCCTTTCCACCTTCTTTTCCTCTGGTGACGTCTCCGTCTCTGTCCACCTTCTTTTCCTCTGGTGACGTCTCCGTCTCTTTCCACCTTCTTTTCCTCTGGTGACGTCTCCGTCTCTGTCCACCTTCTTTTCCTCTGGTGACGTCTCCGTCCCTTTCCACCTTCTTTTCCTCTGATGACGTCTCCGTCTCTTTCCACCTTCTTTTCCTCTGGTGACGTCTCCGTCTCTTTCCACCTTCTTTTCCTCTGGTGACGTCTCCGTCTCTTTCCACCTTCTTTTCCTCTGCTGACGTCTCTGTCTCTGGCCACCTTCTTTTTCTCTGGTGACGTCTCCGTCTCTTTCCACCTTCTTTTCCTCTGGTGACGTCTCTGTCTCTTTCCACCTTCTTTTCCTCTGCTGACGTCTCTGTCCCTTTCCACCTTCTTTTCATCTGCTGACGTCTCCGTCTCTTTCCACCTTCTTTTCCTCTGGTGACGTCTCCGTCTCTTTCCACCTTCTTTTCCTCTGGTGACGTCTCCGTCTCTTTCCACCTTCTTTTTCTCTGATGACGTCTCCGTCTCTTTCCACCTTCTTTTCCTCTGCTGACGTCTCCCTCTCTTTCCACCTTCTTTTCCTCTGGTGACGTCTCCGTCTCTTTCCACCTTCTTTTCCTCTGATGACGTCTCCGTCTCTTTCCACCTTCTTTTCCTCTGCTGACGTCTCCGTCCCTTTCCACCTTCTTTTCCTCTGGTGACGTCTCCGTCTCTTTCCACCTTCTTTTCCTCTGGTGACGTCTCCTTCTCTTTCCACCTTCTTTTCCTCTGGTGACGTCTCCGTCCCTTTCCACCTTCTTTTCCTCTGATGACGTCTCCGTCCCTTTCCACCTTATTTTCCTCTGATGATATCTCCGTCCCTTTCCACCTTCTTTTCCTCTGCTGACGTCTCCGTCCCTTTCCACCTTCTTTTCCTCTGATGACGTCTCCGTCTCTGTCCACCTTCTTTTCCTCTGATGACGTCTCTGTCCCTTTCCACCTTCTTTTCCTCTGATGACGTCTCCGTCCCTTTCCACCTTCTTTTCCTCTGATGACGTCTCCGTCCCTTTCCACCTTCTTTTCCTCTGCTGACGTCTCCGTCTCTTTCCACCTTCTTTTCCTCTGGTGACGTCTCCGTCTCTTTCCACCTTCTTTTCCTCTGCTGACGTCTCCGTCTCTTTCCACCTTCTTTTCCTCTGATGACGTCTCCGTCTCTTTCCACCTTCTTTTTCTCTGATGACGTCTCCGTCTCTTTCCACCTTCTTTTCCTCTGGTGACGTCTCCGTCCCTTTCCACCTTCTTTTCCTCTGGTGACGTCTCCGTCCCTTTCCACCTTCTTTTCCTCTGGTGACGTCTCCCTCTCTTTCCACCTTCTTTTCCTCTGGTGACGTCTCCGTCTCTTTCCACCTCCTTTTCCTCTGGTGACGTCTCCGTCTCTTTCCACCTTCTTTTCCTCTGGTGACGTCTCCGTCCCTTTCCACCTTCTTTTCCTCTGATGACGTCTCCGTCCCTTTCCACCTTCTTTTCCTCTGGTGACGTCTCCGTCTCTTTCCACCTTCTTTTCCTCTGATGACGTCTCCGTCCCTTTCCACCTTCTTTTCCTCTGGTGACGTCTCCGTCCCTTTCCACCTTCTTTTCCTCTGATGACGTCTTCGTCTCTTTCCACCTTCTTTTCCTCTGCTGACGTCTCCGTCCCTTTCCACCTTCTTTTCCTCTGGTGACGTCTCCGTCTCTTTCCACCTTCTTTTCCTCTGGTGACGTCTCCCTCTCTTTCCACCTTCTTTTCCTCTGGTGACGTCTCCGTCTCTTTCCACCTTCTTTTCCTCTGGTGACGTCTCCGTCTCTTTCCACCTTCTTTTCCTCTGGTGACGTCTCCGTCCCTTTCCACCTTCTTTTCCTCTGATGACGTCTCCGTCCCTTTCCACCTTCTTTTCCTCTGGTGACGTCTCCGTCTCTTTCCACCTTCTTTTCCTCTGATGACATCTCCGTCCCTTTCCACCTTCTTTTCCTCTGGTGACGTCTCCGTCCCTTTCCACCTTCTTTTCCTCTGATGACGTCTCCGTCTCTTTCCACCTTCTTTTCCTCTGCTGACGTCTCTGTCTCTGTCCACCTTCTTTTCCTCTGGTGACGTCTTCTGCCGGATCCTTTTGCTTACATTCAGAGTTCCTCTGCCGGCTCCATCTTTGTCTTCCCCCCGTTGGCTCTTTTTACCTCCATTTATTTCTCTTCCACTTTCTATCTTCATTCTGTCCTCCTCTTTTGGCTCTTTCTGCCTTTATTTTGTCTTCCGCTGCTCCCTCCTTCTCCCTCCTCCTCTGTTCCTCCCCCATACACCCTTCACCTCTTTTATCTTTCTCTATTGGCTCCTTTTACCACCATTTTGTTTTGCTTTTCTAGTTCCCCTCTCCTTCATTTTGGCTTCTAGTTGGATCTTTCTGTCCTCCTTATGTCCTCCTCTACTGACTCTTGCTGCCTCCATTCTGTCCTCCTCTACTGACTCTTTCAGCCTCCATTCTGTCCTCCTCTACTGACTCTTTCTGCCTCCGTTTTGTCCTCCTCTACTGACTCTTTCTGCCTCAGTTTTGTCCTCCTCTACTGACTCTTTCTGCCTCCGTTTTGTCCTCCTCTACTGACTCTTTCTGCCTCCGTTCTGTCCTCCTCTACTGACTCTTTCTGCCTCCGTTCTGTCCTCCTCTACTGACTCTTTCTGCCTCCGTTCTGTCCTCCTCTACTGACTCTTTCTGCCTCCGTTCTGTCCTCCTCTACTGACTCTTTCTGCCTCCGTTCTGTCCTCCTCTACTGACTCTTTCTGCCTCCGTTCTGTCCTCCTCTACTGACTCTTTCTGTCCTCCTCTACTGACTCTTTCTGTCTCCATTCTGTCCTCCTCTACTGACTCTTTCTGCCTCCGTTTTGTCCTCTTCTACTGACTCTTTCTGCCTCCGTTCTGTCCTCCTCTACTGACTCTTTCTGCCTCCGTTCTGTCCTCCTCTACTGACTCTTTCTGCCTCCGTTCTGTCCTCCTCTACTGACTCTTTCTGCCTCCGTTCTGTCCTCCTCTACTGACTCTTTCTGCCTCCATTCTGTCCTCCTCTACTGACTCTTTCTGCCTCCGTTTTGTCCTCTTCTACTGACTCTTTCTGCCTCCGTTCTGTCCTCCTCTACTGACTCTTTCTGCCTCCGTTCTGTCCTCCTCTACTGACTCTTTCTGCCTCTGTTCTGTCCTCCTCTACTGACTCTTTCTGCCTCTGTTCTGTCCTCTTCTACTGACTCTTTCTGCCTTCATTCTGTCCTCCTCTACTGACTCTTTCTGCCTCCATTCTGTCCTCCTCTACTGACTCTGACTGCCTCCGTTCTGTCCTCCTCTACTGACTCTTCCAGCCTCCGTTCTGTCCTCCTCTACTGACTCTTTCTGCCTCCGTTCTGTCCTCCTCTACTGACTTTTTCTGCCTCTGTTCTGTCCTCCTCTACTGACTCTTTATTCCTCCGTTCTGTCCTCCTCTACTGACTCTATCTGCATCCGTTCTGTCCTCCTCTACAGACTCTTTATTCCTCCGTTCTGTCCTCCTCTACTGACTCTATCTGCCTCCGTTCTGTCCTCCTCTACTGACTCTTTATTCCTCCGTTCTGTCCTCCTCTACTGACTCTATCTGCCCCCGTTCTGTCCTCCTCTACAGACTCTTTATTCCTCCGTTCTGTCCTCCTCTACTGACTCTATCTGCATCCGTTCTGTCCTCCTCTACTGACTCTTTCTGCCTCCGTTCTGTCCTCCTCTACTGACTCTTTCTGCCTCTGTTCTGTCCTCCTCTACTGACTCTTTCTGCCTCCGTTCTGTCCTCCTCTACTGACTCTTTCTGCCTCCGTTCTGTCCTCCTCTACTGACTCTTTCTGCCTCCGTTCTGTCCTCCTCTACTGACTCTATCTGCCTCCGTTCTGTCCTCCTCTACTGACTATTTCTGCCTCCGTTCTGTCCTCCTCTACTGACTCTTTCTGCCTCCGTTCTGTCCTCCTCTACTGACTCTTTCTGCCTCCGTTCTGTCCTCCTCTACTGACTCTTCCAGCCTCCGTTCTGTCCTCCTCTACTGACTCTTTCTGCCTCCGTTCTGTCCTCCTCTACTGACTTTTTCTGCCTCTGTTCTGTCCTCCTCTACTGACTCTTTCTGCCTCCGTTCTGTCCTCCTCTACTGACTCTTTCTGCCTCCGTTCTGTCCTCCTCTACTGACTCTTCCAGCCTCCGTTCTGTCCTCCTCTACTGACTCTTTCTGCCTCCGTTCTGTCCTCCTCTACTGACTCTTTCTGCCTCTGTTCTGTCCTCCTCTACTGACTCTTCCAGTCTCCGTTCTGTCCTCCTCTACTGACTCTTTCTGCCTCCGTTCTGTCCTCCTCTACTGACTTTTTCTGCCTCTGTTCTGTCCTCCTCTACTGACTCTTTCTGCCTCCGTTCTGTCCTCCTCTACTGACTTTTTCTGCCTCTGTTCTGTCCTCCTCTACTGACTCTTTCTGCCTCCGTTCTGTCCTCCTCTACTGACTCTTTCTGCCTCTGTTCTGTCCTCCTCTACTGACTCTTTCTGCCTCCGTTCTGTCCTCCTCTACTGACTCTTTCTGCCTCCGTTCTGTCCTCCTCTACTGACTCTTTACTATTAACTATTATTATTATTATTAAGCTGGTTACAGATTCCGTCTAATTCTTGCAGAGATGTATTTATTTCTCTATCCCTATACTTAGACTCTGATAAGGACAATGATAGAAGGTTATCTATGAAAACACACTGCTTAGTAAAACAATAACATCCATTTATTTCCCAAGAAAATAGGAATATACTAACATCAAACACCGATGTAAAGTATAACAGCAGAACAATAGAGATCCGGGGCAGAGAGGCATCAAGCAAAAACACAACCGTATTTTCCGGCGTATAAGACGACTTTCTAACCCCTTAAAATCTTCTTAAAAGTCGGGGGTCGTTTTATACGCCGGTAACCTAACCTTACCTTATCTCAGAATCGCGGCCGTACGATTTTTCAAAAGCTGCGCCTCCTACGTCTTCTGTTCCGTGATAGGCGGAAACACTCAGCTTCCCAGGAGACACTGTGTTCAGTGTCCGCCTATCACGGAGGCCCTCTCGTCCTCGGACGAGAGGGCGTCCGTTATAGGCGAACACTGAACACAGTGGGGTAGATTCAGGTAGTGCCGCGCACTTTTTACGGAGGCGCTGCGTTATGTTTTTATGCTACGCCTCCGTAAATTACTTGCGCTACGCTTGATTCAGGAAGCAGTAGCTCCGTAATTTGCGGAGGCGCTCCATAAAAATGGCCGGCGTAAGCGCGTAATTTAAATGATCCCATAGGGGGCGTGGATCATTTAAATTTGGCGCGTTCCCGCGCCGAACGTAGTGCGCATGCTCTGTCGGGAAACTTTGTCCACGTGCATTGCGGCAAATGACGTCGCAAGGACGTCATTTGCGTCAAAGTGAACGTAAATGGCATCCAGCGCCATTCACGATTCACTTACGCAAACAACGTTAAATTTTAAATTCGCGACGCGGGAACAATGGGTATACTTAGCATTGGCTGCCCCTGCTAATAGCAGGGGCAGCCTTACGCAGAACCCGGCGAACGCAAACAACATAAAATGCGTACGCCGGGCTTGCGTAGGGTTGTGAATCGGCGTTAGTATGCAATTTGCATACTATACGCTGACCACTACGGGAACGCCACCTAGCGGCCAGCGTAAGAATGCAGCCTACGATATGACTGGCATAAGAGCCTTATGCCAGTCATATCTTAGGCTGCAGTCGGCGTATCGAGCTCTCTGAATCAGGAGCAGTCGATACGCCGGCGCAACTAAGCAATTGTGCTGCGTAACTATGGTTACGCAGACGCAATTGCTTTCTGAATCTACCCCAGTGCCTCCTGGTAAGCTGAGTGTTTCCGCCTATCACGGAACAGAAGACGTAGAAGGCGCGGCTTTTGAAAAATCCTACGGCCGCGATTCTGCATGTCTTGGGATAAGGTAAGGGCACAGTCTGGCATGTAATGGTGGCACCGTGAGGCGAGGCATGACTAGTAAGAAGGGGGTAGTCTTATACGGCGTGTATATCCCAAAACCAACATTTTGGCTGGAAAATTAGGGGGTCGTCTTATACACCGGAAAATACGGTACATCCCAAATATCTTATAAAGAAGGGGGGGGGTAACAAACCCCGGGACTTTAAGGGTGTTTCAAAATTGAATATAGTAGCGACACAGTAACAGTTTCATAAAATTTCAATATTTTATTATAAAAGTAAAAAACATGCAAAGATAAAAAAAAAATCCGTATCAGGTTTTGGGGTGCTACCACATGCATAAATGACTACAACAGACACCGCTCAACATGTTTCGCTCAAATGAGCTTCCTCAGGAGTTTTCAGTACAGTACATATTATGCTGGGAATAACAAAAAAGCACGGATGAGGTGTCATGTTCAATTGTTTTTTAAATGAAGACTCATAAGATGGATCAATTCCCAATCCATAAATGTATAATACATGAGTAGTACAGGATCGTGTAGAAAGGGGGGAGGGGAGTCTCACCAAAGCTTTATTGTACCTGTGTGGGACCCCCAGCAATTACTGTCGATCATCAAGTTTACTTTCAGGTCCGGCAGCTTCGGTGAGACTCCCCTTCCCTCTTCATACATATGTAATTTGTCATATCATGATCCTATGCGTTCTGAGCGCCCCCTGCTGGTGATGAAGAAGAAGATATTTACAAAACCGCTTTATAACCTCCAATAAATACAATTGATTAGCAGAACGATTCCATTGATCGGACTTCTCTTTTCTATTCCAGCCGCCCAGACCGCAGAGTTCGGTTCCTTGTCTTCATGGCAGACCTACATTGTCTTCCTGCTGTGCCTCTTCCTGATCCTCGGCCTCATGGTGATCGCCGGCATCTCCATCCAAAACCGACGGGTATGTCTGTGCTCCATGTGTGTGAATAGTGCAATGTGTGTAATACCGTACCGCCTATTGTACCGCCTACAATCCGTACCGCCTACAATCCATACCGCCTACAATCCGTACCACCTACAATTTGTACCGCCTACAATCCGTACCGCCTACACTCCGTACCGCCTACAGTCCGTACCGCCTACAGCCCGTACCGCCTACAGTCTGTACCGCCTACACTCCGTACCGCTTACACTCCGTACCGCCTACACTCCGTACCGCCTACACTCCGTACCGCCTACACTCCGTACCGCCTACAACCTGTACCGCCTACAACCCGTACCGCCTACACTCCGTACCGCCTACAACCCGTACCGCCTACAACCCGTACCGCCTACACTCCGTACCGCCTACAACCCGTACTGCCTACACTCCGTACCGCCTACACTCCGTACCGCCTACAATTCGTACCGTCTACAGTCTGTACCGCCTACACTCCGTACCGTCTACAGTCCGTACCGCCTACACTCCGTACCGCCTACACTCCGTACCGTCTACAATCCGTACCGCCTACACTCCGTACCGCCTACACTCCGTACCGTCTACAATCCGTACCGCCTACACTCCGTACCGTCTACAGTCCGTACCGCCTACAGTCCGTACCGCCTACAATCCGTACCGCCTACACTCTGTACTGCCTACAACCCCTACCCCCTACAACCCCTACCGCCTACAATTCGTACCGTCTACAGTCTGTACCGCCTACAGTCCGTACCGCCTACAATCCGTACCACCTACACTCCGTACCGCCTACAATCCGTACCACCTACACTCCGTACCGCCTACAGTCCGTACCGCCTACAATCCGTACCGCCTACACTCTGTACCGCCTACAACCCCTACCCCCTACAACCCCTACCGCCTACAATTCGTACCGTCTACAGTCTGTACCGCCTACAATTCGTACCGTCTACAGTCTGTACCGCCTACAGTCTGTACCGCCTACAATTCGTACCGTCTACAGTCTGTACCGCCTACAATTCGTACCGTCTACAGTCTGTACCGCCTACAGTCCGTACCGCCTACAATCCGTACTGCCTACACTCCGTGCCGCCTACACTCCCCCCCCCCCATCCCCAGTTCTCACCTCTCTTCTCTCCTCCTTACAGAGGCGTCGCTCTCATCTCGCCATCCTGGCAACGCTCCCCAGACTCCCGACTCCGCCCCAGAAAACGATCTCTGTGGATGATTGATTCCTCTTCTGCCTCCATCCTTTGATGCCGATCTCTCAAACAGAACGATCGCTGTTCCCGAGAAATTCTACTTAATGTTTACACCGCGCAGGAACTTTGTGAAGACGGAGATATTTGATGCTCATAGTATTTTTTTTATAATAAATATTGTACATTTATTTGTTTTCTACAATGTTTCAGTTCATGTGTGTATATATACAGTATGTGACAAAAGTAAGTACACCCCTCAGTCATATTTGTGTAAATGTGAAACACTCAGAGACGCTCGGAGACACTGAGGAACGTAGTGTTTCCGAGTGATTTTGGGTGTCTCCGAGCTTTACCGAGTCTCTCTGAGCGTCACCGATACCCCCACACCTCTGGCCGCAGGCAGTACTGCACCCCCCAGAGGCTTGAATCCCGCTCGTCCTACACTCACAAACCGAGTCAGTATTTAAAAACAAAACAAAAAAAAAAACGAGCTGGTGTTGTGAAAACGCTGCTAATCTGCGTCACTCGCCGTCCAAGGTTTTCCCGTAGAAGTTTGGTGGAATCCGCGACGGGATACTTTGTATCGGCCTCCATTTTGCTTCCAGCAGTTCCTATATAATTTATAATTGTGATACGAGCCGCTGTCATTTAATGTTATTAATAAAAAATATATTTTTGCTCCGAGTGCCGCCAGTCATTTCTTTTCTGCATTCGTATGAATGAGGATTTTCCAAGACTCCCCCCCACCTCCCCCTCCCCCCTCCCTTAGTACAGTGGCGTCACTAGGGTTGGTGTCACCCGGTGCGGTAAAACATGGTGTCACCCCCCCCCCACCAACTATAGTCACCCTTTAGTACTATCCCCCCTCCTTCAGTAGACCCCCCGTCACTAAGTATAGACCCTCCTCCATTAGTACAGACCGCCTTCCAAGTATAAACCCCCCAAGACATAGCACCCCCCTCCATTAGTACAGACCCCCCAGGACAAAGCACCCCCCTCCATTAGTACAGACCCCCCCAGGACAAAGCACCCCCCTCCATTAGTACAAACCCCCCAGGACATAGCACCCCCCTCCATTAGTACAGACCCCCCCAGGACAAGGCACCCCCCTCAATTAGTACAGACCCCCCAGGACATAGCACCCCCTTCATTAGTACAGACCCCCCCCAGGACATAGCACCCCATCCATTAGTACAGACCCCCCAGGACATAACACCCCCCTCCATTAGTACAGACCCCCCAGGATATAGCACCCCCTTCATTAGTACAGACCCCCCCAGGACATAGCACCCCCTCCATTAGTACAGACCCCCCAGGACATAGCACAACCCCTCAATTAGTATAGACCCCCCCCCAAGACATAGCACCCCCCTCCATTACTACAGACCCCCAAGGACATAGCACCCCCCTCAATTAGTATAGACCCCCCCAAGACATAGCACCCCCATACATTAGTACAGACCCCCCAGGACACAGCACCCCCCTCCATTATTACAGACCCCCCAGGACATAGCACCCCCCCTCCATTAGTACAGACCCCCCAGTACATAGCACCCCCCTCCATTAGTACAGACCCCCCAGGACATAGCACAACCCCTCAATTAGTATAGATTCCCAAGACATAGCCTCATCCTCAATTAGTACAGACCCCCCCCCAGGACATAGTACAACCCCTCAATTAGTATAGACCCCCCAAGACATAGCACCCCCTAAATTAGTACAGATCCCCCCAGGACATAGCACACCCCTCTATTAGTAATCCCCCCCCACCGCAAGCTGACATCCATCACCCCCCCCCCGTTACCGCACCAGCTTGGGCAGCTCAGGTACACGGTGTAACGGCAACCCATGTAGTGAGGGGGTATCAGCCGTTGGAGACGTCCTTTTCCCTGGCAAGTTGCGATATGCAAGTACAGCCGGTATATCCCCGTCCACGAGATCCAGAGAGAGAGTCAGGTGCAGCTGTAAAATAGCAGAATAATAATCCAATAGAACGCCCTTTCAAGAACGAGACAGGGCTACGTTTTGAAGGGTCAAGTAGGACTCTTTATTTTCAAGTACACAGCACACTTTTATACGGAATTTGGAACATCCCACCCCCTTGCCATCAGAATAATTAACATGAGCCAATTATCTATCATTTAGCCTGACGAGGTGGCTGGGCGTCTCGTCTGCAATTCCCCACACATACAATGAACTTCAATCACATTCTAAAAGTATTTTAGTGGAGGTAATTATCTCCTAGAGACGTCCCGTCTCTGACAACAGCCATTAACCTGCAGAACACAATAAAAGGTATTTCACAAGCCGGCTCCACTTAGCATTAGCCTGAGCTAAGCATTGAAGGGTCATTGTCCTATTGACCTAGTCAGGACAAAATAAACCACTTGTAATGTGTCCAGTATCTTCTGCAATGAACTGTCCCATCTTCTGAAATACATAGTTCCGTTACACACAGGACTGGAGAGGAGAAGACAGTGTGCAGCCGCCCCGCCCGGGAGGAGAATCGATCGTGACAGCAGTGTCATAGTGAGAGACAGAGGGGAGGAGGAAAAGGAGAACACAGGCCAGGAGCGGCCGCGGCGCTTCAAAGAGGGTTTTCTGGCTGAAAAAATGCAAAAGGGAGCCAGGGCTTCTGTCACCCTCGGGATGGTGTCACCCTTGTAGTGTGTGGCACCCAGGTGCGGACCGCACCCCCCGCACCGCCCTAGCAACGCCACTGCCTGCAAGGGCCTGAAGGTAAAATAACGGCATCCCCTGCAACATCCCGGGGGTTCAATGTACTGCCGGGGGGAGGGGGGGGCATAATCTTTGTTTAGATACTAGCAGAGGACAGAGGCTTTTGGAGGGGTCTGCAGCCTCTTGTCTACTGACCTTCACATCTGAGGGAGCTCCAAGCATTCAGGAAGATGTCCTGACATATAATGAGGAAATTATTACATTTATCAGTCAGGAAAGCCGTGATTGTCTCTGAAAACCTGAAACTCAGAGAAAAGATATACAGTATGTGACAAAAGTAAGTACACCCCCTCAGTCACATTTCTTGTATCTTTTCATGTGACAACACTGAAGAAATTACACTTTTAGGTAGATTAAGAAAGAGTTAGGCCGGCTTATCAGTAGATATCAGTAGATAAGCCGGCCTAACTCAGAATCTACGCCGACTTATGTTTAAGCGTATTCTCAAACAGAGATACGCTTAAACATATCTAAGATACGACGGCTTGCGCCGTCCTATCTTAGATTGCAATATTTTGGATGACCGCTATGTGGCGCTTCCATTGCGGTCGGCGTAGAATATGTAAATGAGGAGATACGCCGATTCACGAACGTACGCCCGGCCGCCGCAGTACTTTTACGCCGTTTACATAAGAGATAGGCCGCGTAAAGTTAGAGCTAGGCCCTAGTGGAATAGTAATGTCAAGTATGGCCGCCGTTCCCGCGTCGAAATTCGAATTTTTTTACGTCGTTTGCGCAAGTCATCCGCGAATCAGGATTTACGTCGTTTACGTCCACGTCAAAATCAATAGGCCCGTACGGCGTACTTAGCCGCAATGCACACTGGTAAGTGTAGGCGCCCGGCGCATGCGCAGTTAGAAAAAACGTAAAAAACGTAAGGTCAAGCACAATTAGCATACAACACGCCCCCCTAACACACATTTGAATTCGGCGCCCTTACGCCCGCCTGCTTTAGGCTACACCGCCGTAACTTAGCAGGCAAGTACATTGAGAATCATTACTAGCCTCGCTAACTTACGGCGGCGTAGCCTAAACACGCTAAGCTACGCCACCGCAAGTTTAGGCCAATGTGTGTGAATCTACCTAATTGTATCTACAATGTTGTGTAGTGAGTGTACAGGGGGGGGAGGGGTGTACAGGGGGAGGGGTGTACAGCTTGCATAACAAATAACTCAACACACAGCCATTAATGTCTAAACCCACTGGCAACAAAAGTCAGGACACCCCTAAGTGAAAATCTCCTAATTGGGCCCCAATTAGCCATTTTTCCTCCCCGGTGTCATGTGACTGGTTAGTGTTACAAGGTCTCAGGTGTGATACATTTGGTGTTATCGCTCTCACTCTCTCATACTGGTCACTGGAAGGACAACATGGCGCCTCATGGCAAAGATCTCTCTGAGGATCTGAAAAAATAGAACACACAGTCCCCCCCCCCCCCCAGAAATCACCCCTCTGTGGCTTCCTCCGCCTCTCCCCCTGGCCAGCCGATCCGCCTATTGTCCTGATTGGCCGGGAGGAAAAGCCGGAAGACAATAGCGAATATTGATTTGCTAGTGTCACAAGTGGGTGGTGATTCCGGAGCTCAACATTTTTCAAGCCGATCCAACCCACTACTAGCAAGGGGGATCTAATAAAGGGGGTCCAACCCGCTACTAGCAAGTAGTGTTGCTCACGAATATTCGTATTGCGAATATTCGGCTCGAATATGGCATATTCGAGTATTCGCGATATATTTCGAATTTCGCGGTGAATATTCGCAATTCCGAATATTCGCATTTTTTCAATTTGATTTTTAAAACAGATCACATCCTATCGACGTCTAAAAGCATTGCTGGTATGATTAGAGACCCTGGGCCGAGTAGCTAAGCTGAGGCGATCCTTTTATGTTGCCAAATTGAAAAAAAAAAAAATTGCGATTTTTCGCTATTGCGAATGCGAAAATGATTGCGAATTTTCGATAACTGTGGTAGGAGAACTTTGATTGTCTCTGATGCAAAAGGGGGGGGCTTTGTGTATGTGTATGTTATGAATATTTGTATGTTTGATATTATTATTTTTTGTAAGAAGGAAAAAATTGCGCATACCTTAAAAAAAAGGGGAGAATACAGCAGCAACTCAAAAATGTTATACAACATAAATTAATACAAGACAGAAAATGGAGTCGCTCTACAAGAATAAAAAATATGTCTAGTGACAAGACATGTGGGCAAATTATAAAATAAGCAAGCGCAAATAACTTGTGAAATACACAGTGAAACAAATATATAAAGAAATATAGTCCCAATAATAGAAAAATAATCTTTCATAAAAATGTCTTTGATATGTGAAGTGAAAAAAAGTCCAAAGCATGCAGCATGAACGTGTTCAATCTTCAAGGTGTTTGATTGACAAACGGCTGTGACAGATGGATAGAGTAAAGAATCACCACCAATGCAAAACACTTTTTATTTTCTATTGTAAAATATCAAGAATATTCTGAGCCAATCAGAGTGCTCCTTCTGCATTTGCCGAATATTCGCAATTATTTTGTATTGTAAAATATCAAGAATATTCTGAGCCAATCAGAGTGCTCCTTCCGCATTTGCCGAATATTCGCAATTATTTTGTATTGTAAAATATCACGAATATTCTGAGCCAATCAGAGTGCTCCTACAGCATTTGTCGAAATTGCGCAGTAAATATCGCATTCGCATTTTGCGAAATTTCGAAAAAATATCAAGAATATTCTGAGCCAATCAGAGTGCTCCTACCGCAGTTATCGAAAATTCGCAATTATTTTCGCATTCGCAATAGCGAAAAATCGCAATCATTTAATTTCGATAAAATATCACAAATATTCGAATTTTTTTTTTTTTTGAAAAATATTTTTATTGGAGATTTTTATACACATTAAACATCACATTTTAGACAAGACTAGACACAGACAGCTCAACATCGTACGACTCTCAAGGAGAGGCAGTTGGTACAATAGAGGGATAACATCATCTACCGTGCAAACATGTTAATAGGCTGGTACCTGCAGTGAACGGCATATACATATAGGGGGGGAGGATGGGAAGAGGGAGGTGTCACATCACAGACCCTTCAACCCGCAGTCTCGGATTCTTCCACCCAGACCCGCCATATCTTATCAAATTTCTGCGGGCAGCCGCGATTGGCATACGTGTCTTTATACAAAGGAAGGCTGGCGTTCACCAGGCGCCGCCACTGCGCTAAGGATGGGGGCGAGGGTTTCTTCCAATGCATAGCTATGTTCTTGCGGGCGTAAAAAAGCAACAGGCTTACTAGGGTACGTCTAGCCGAGGTTCGGACAACATTCTCTATTATTCCCAAGAGGCATACCTCCATAGTGAAAGGTAGTGATGTGCCAGCAATCTTGTTGGTCAGTTCCAGCACAGCCTCCCAATAGTGCATCACCTCTGAGCATCGCCAGAAAATATGGGGGAAGTCACCCGGGGAGGCGCCGCAGCGCCAGCACTCCTGTGAGTGTGAGGGGTTCATCTTGTGTAACCTGTAGGGGGTGTAGTATGCCCTATGCACTATTTTGTATTGGACCAGTCTATCGCGAACAGACACCAACGTAGTGAAGGGAAGGTCCCATATGTCATCCCAGTCGTCTGTATCTAGCGTGGGGATGTCAATTTGCCACCTGGCTCGCAGCCCGTCAAGGGGAGGGAGGGACACAAAGAGTAGGTAGGAGTATAGGTGCGATGTGGGCTTCACGCAACAATCGAATCTGAGTGTCCTCTCCAGCTCCGACTGGGCCACAATACAGGAGGACAAAGGGAACTGCGCCGAAAAAGCGTGTGATAGTTGGAGGTACCTGAAATAATAGTGAGTGGGCAGGTTGAACTCAGATGAGAGCTCGGCGAAGGACTTCAACGCGTTCCGCGACACAATATGGGAGACCAGTTTTACGCCGTGCTTCGACCACGCGAGGGGATCTAACAACCTGTAGAGATGGTTCAAGGTAGGGTTTTTCCAGATCGGGGCGTTAGGTTAAATTTCAGTGGGCTTGCATTTTTCGATGGCTAGGCCGGTCCGCCACGCCCTCAGGGTGGTAAGCATGGAAGGAGTGAGAGAGTATGGCGCACGGGGGCCCCGAAACAGCAAGAGCTGGATTGCCTCCAGCGAGCCAACCACCGACGCCTCGAGAGCAGTGGAAGTGTTGGTACCATCCGGCCGCAGCCACCAGGCCGCCGTCACCAGCTGGGCGGCGAGGTAGTACTTGTAGCAATCAGGAAATGCCATCCCACCCTGCGTTCTCGGCCTCATTAAGGTAGATAGTTTGTACCTCGGCGGAGAGGACCCCCAGATAAAGGAAGAAAAGAGTTGATTCAGTTTAGTAAAAAAGGACCTAGGCACCCACTGCGGCGAATGACGGAAAAGATAAAGAAGTTTGGGAACTATTTTCATTTTAAGCAGGTTCACCCTCCCCCAGACCGATAGAGGGAGGTTGCCCCAGGCCTTGAATTTGGATTGGGCGTCCACTAGAACCGGAGAGAGATTAAGGGGGACAAAGTCAGAAGCCGAGGTAGAGATATATACTCCCAAGTATTTAAACGTGTCCACCCAGCAAAGGGGGTTATCAGGGGGGGATGTGGATCTGGCCGCCTGGTCTATCGGGAACAGGAGAGATTTGGACCAGTTCACTTTGAGTCCGGTGACCGGGGCAAAGGTGTCCAGAACAGACAAAGCGCCCTGCAGAGAGGGGCCTGCATCATTTAGGAAAAGCAACATATCATCGGCGTATAAGGCCACCCTCTCCTCTAGCATACCCACCCTGAGCCCTTTAATGTGGAGGGATGTACGAAGAGCCTCTGCCACAGGTTCGATGGCAAGGGCAAATAGGGCCGGGGAAAGGGGGCAGCCTTGCCTAGTGCCACGAGAAAGCTGAAAGGGAACAGAAACTCCACCACCCAAACGCACCGACGAAGTGGGGGCCTTGTAAATTACCTGTAGCCAAGTTATGAAAAGCAAGGGGAATCCCATCCGACGCAGGGTCTCCCATAGGAAAGGCCACTCGACCGTGTCGAAGGCCTTTTCCACATCCAATGAGGCCACAGTCCTCGTTCCGGTGTTAAGGTGTTGGGTGTGAATGTTTGTAAAAAGCCTCCTAAGATTAACGTCCGTAGACCTCTTGGGCATGAACCCCGTCTGGTCAGAGTCTATCACCGTGGGTAGCATGGGGTATAGTCTAAGGGCTAGTAACTTAGTAAGCACTTTAAAGTCGGTGTTCAGTAGGGCAATGGGGCGGTAAGATGCACAGGAAGTAGGGTCTTTTGGTGGTTTGTAGATCAGTGTCAAGTGGGCATGGTACATAGAAGCGGGGAGGCTGCCCTCAGCTAGGCATGTAGTGTAGAGCTGTGCCAATAAAGGGGCCAGGAGGCCCGCATGAGCTTTATAAAAGTCTAAAGGGAGACCATCTGGTCCGGGCGCTTTGCCCGGTGGGAAGGACTGGATGGCATTCTGAACCTCAAGAGCTGTGAATGGTTGCACTAGGGCTTCCCTCTCCTGGTCGGAGAGCCAGCCCAACGCCAGGGGATCAAGCAGGTCACCTAGTGTCTCAGGCCGGAAGCCCGCGGGCAACCCAGAAGAGTAGAGGGTCCTGTAGAAGTCATTGAAAGTCTGGAGTATGTCTCGAGGGGAGGACACAGTTCCCCCTCCCGGAGTCTGAAGGATAGATATGGTCGTGAGAGGCTGGTCGTGTTGGGCCATCATGGCCAGAAACCGGCCATTCCGGTCCCCCTGTTCAAAGGCCCTCTGTCTGCCCTTATGTAGTTCCAGACGCGTCGCCTCAGCTGTATGCAGGTGTAAGTCACGTTGGGCCGCCATCATCAGATCAAAATGATCCGAAGAGGGGTCAGAGTTATAGGTGGCAGTTTGGACTGTAACCAGTTTCTCTAAGTCACCCAGCTGCGCCGACTGTTGCTTTTTGACACTAGCTATAGAGGAGATGTATTGCCCCCTTGTATATGCCTTAAAGGTGTCCCACACTACGTCCGGGGAGGCCGTACCAGCATTTTTCTCCCAAAATTCTGTCAGTAGGGGGGGTACAATAGTAGTCACGTCAGGGTGAGTGATCCACTGCGCGCCCAGCCTCCAAAGTGCGGCACATCGCGAGGCCGGAGAGCGGAGCACCACCAACAGCGGGCTATGGTCCAACAGACCGCTGGGAAGATAGTCCGTCTCCAACACATCCGCTAACAGTGTGGGGTTGGAGAAGGCCAGATCTATCCTGGATGCGGTCTTGTAGGATGCTGAGTAGCAGGAATATGCGCGCCCATCTGGGTGCTTCCACCTCCAGACCTCCTCCAGGCCCCCCGCCTGAGCCCAGGCCAGTAAATCTGAACATCGTGACCTCGGCGGGGTAGGTCTGTCTAACTCGTGGGACAAGATGGCATTGAAATCCCCCATCACCATAACCCTCCCAGGGCAGAAGGGCGCAATCTTGTCTAGGACATCATATAGTAGGGCTGAGGAGAAGGGAGGGGGGATATACACATTAACAACAATGTACCTCTGCGACCACAGCGTGAAAACAAGTATCACATATTTACCCAGGGGATCCGTGCAGACTTCTTCAATGACACAGGGAAAATTCTTATGAACAAGGATTGTCACCCCCCTGGCATACGTAGAATACGTAGCATGTATCGCCCGCTGAACCCAGGGCTTTTTCAAGGTCAGGATCTTGCTGCCCATGAGGTGAGTTTCCTGGAGTAGGATGAGCTGTACAGGGCGTGATTTCAAATATTGGAAGAGGGTGGCACGCTTAAACTTGGAATTAAGTCCCCTGACATTCCAGGAGAGGATAGAGAATGAGTCAGTCGGGCGATCAGCCATTAGACATAAAGGGTGAAGGGAAGACAGGATACCCATATGAGAGCAGCTCGGGACACCTCAGGAGCAGCAAGACACCGAGTACACTGCTTGACACATAGGCCAATCTTGCACATTCCATCATCCTTATAGAGTAAAAGACATTGAGCATAACACATACAGTAAACACAGAAAATAACAAATTTCCCAGGCACTGGGTGCCTATCCGACTATATCCCATACCTCTAGCAACTGCCCGAGGGATGGGAATAGTTTTTCCCCAAAAAACAGTCAACCGTTAAGGGTGTAAATGGGCCCCTAAACTGGGGACCCTACACAATATCCGCAGGGCTATCCTCTAACAGCGAGGGTCCGCGGTCAATGTTCATGCCCAGGGAGCCCAAATGGAACAGGGCGCAATAGTAGATCCAAAAAACAAGAAGCAAAAATAAAATAAAAATAAAGAAGGGACAAAACAAGCACTGGGGGGGGGGGGGGGTAGCGGCGCCTGCTCGTTACAGTTCCGTGGAGTCTAGGTGATGCGCCGCCGTGTCCACGCGCTGGGTAACCAGCTCTAAAGCAACGGAATGGGCAGATTCCAGGCCTGAGCAGGGCACGGGGGCCGAGGTGCGGGGGGTAGAGACCCCCGTTTCAGAAGGTAGCGGAAGGAGGACAATCCAGCAAAACGGGGGGGAGAAAGTAAATAAATGAAATAATAAAGGGATGAGACGATGGGGGGAATCGTATCTCAGTTCACAATGTAGAGAGAATGCCTCTGGAGGGACAGATGCATATTCGCCCCCCTGTAGCAGCAGGATTTGGGATCAGGGACTGCATCAGCCATCTTGCAACGGATGGCAATGGTATAGTAAAATAAAATGAAAAACAAATGTAAAATCAGTCAGCACTGACAAAAAAGGGGGAAAAAACAAAGGGGGGGAGAGCTAATCTCCATCTGAAACCCCGAAGCTGTAGCCCACCACCAAGGATACCAACAAGGCGGGAAGAAGAGAAAGGGGTAACCCAGGGACAATCAGAAAACTGGTCTCGATACTTGCCACGAGGTATGCTGCATCAGCGGGTCTCCAGCCAGGACATAGCCGCTTCCGGATCCGTAAAGAAGCGCGTGCGGTCCCCGTCTATCACCCGTAACTTACTGGGGTACAGCATGCTGAACTTGAGGCCTTGGTCACGCAGGGTCCTTCTCACCTCAGTGAAAGAGCGGCGTTGGCGTTGCACCTCAGGAGAGTAGTCCGGGAAAAGCATGATCCTGGCTCCCTCAAACATCAAATCCCTCTTCTCCCTGGCAGCCGCCAGGATTCGATCTCTGTCACGGTAATTGAGTAGGCGAAGCAGGAAAGGCCGCGGAGGGGCCCCGGGGACCGGAGGCTTGGGAGGAACTCTGTGTGCCCGTTCAACCACAAACGTAGGTGGCATAGCTGGTAGGCCCAAGAGGGAGATGAGAAAGGTTTCAGTGAACTCCGCAGGCTTGGGGCCTTCCGCCCGCTCCGGGAGGCCCAGGATCCTTATATTGTTTCTCCGGAGCCTATTCTCGGTGTCAATGGACTTCTCCTGAAGGGCTCTTACTTGTAGCTGCAGGGCATGAAGGTCCCTTGAGTCTACCCTGGTAGAATCCTCAAGCTGCGAAATGCGGCCCTCCGCCTCGGCGAACCGGGCCCTAAATTTGTCCATGTCATGCCTAATGAGGCTCACATCCGCCACCAGGTGATCGATCTTCACCATCACCGAATCCCGGCCCTCCTTGATGGCTGCCAGGAGTTCAGCATGAGAGGCGGCTTGCGATGCCGACGGATTAGGCAAGGCTGGGAAGTCGACAGACATCTCTATAGCTGAAAGCCTCGTGGGTAAGATGGCCGCTGCCGCCCGTGCTCCAGGCGTTGAAGATGAACGGAGCTTACCCGGCGACAGCGGAGGAGCTCTCGGGGTAGCTGGTGCCTTCTTCCGCCCCAGGGTGCCTGTCAAGCGGGTAGTGGAAGCAGGAATCTGCGCTGGAAGTCAGTCAGGATGAGGGTAAGAGCGGAGCCCAGCTAATGCACGTCTGCTCCCGTTCACATCGCGGCCACGCCCCCACGAATATTCGAATTTAGCGAATATATCTCGAATATTCTAATATATATTCGAGATATATCGCGAAATCGAATATGGCATATTCTGCTCAACACTACTAGCAAGGAGGACCTAATAAAGGGGGTCCAACCCACTACTAGCAAGGGGGACCTAATAAAGGGGGTCCAACCCACTACTAGCAAGGAGGATCTAATAAAGGGGGTCCAACCCGCTACTAGCAAGGAGGATCTAATAAAGGGGGTCCAACCCGCTACTAGCAAGGAGGATCTAATAAAGAAGGTCCAACCCGCTACTAGCAAGGAGGATCTAATAAAGGGGGTCCAACCCGCTACTAGCAAGGAGGATCTAATAAAGGGGGTCCAACCCGCTACTAGCAAGGAGGATCTAATAAAGAAGGTCCAACCCGCTACTAGCAAGGGGGACCTAATAAAGGGGGTCCAACCCACTACTAGCAAGGAGGATCTAATAAAGGGGGTCCAACCCGCTACTAGCAAGGAGGATCTAATAAAGAAGGTCCAACCCGCTACTAGCAAGGGGAGACCTAATAAAGGGGGTCCAACCCACTACTAGCAAGGAGGATCTAATAAAGGGGGTCCAACCCGCTACTAGCAAGGAGGACCTAATAAAGGGGGTCCAACCCGCTACTAGCAAGGAGGACCTAATAAAGTGGGTCCAACTCACTACTAGCAAGGGGGAGCTAATAAAGGGGGTCCAACCCGCTACTAGCAAGGGGGACCTAATAAAGGGGGTCTAACCCACTACTAGCAAGGGGGACCTAATAAAGGGGGTCCAACCCGCTACTAGCAAGGGGGGACCTAATAAAGGGGGTCCAACCCTCTACTAGCAAGGAGGACCTAATAAAGGGGGTCCAACCCACTACTAGCAAGGGGGAGCTAATAAAGGGGGTCCAACCCGCTACTAGCAAGGGGGATCTAATATAGAGGGTCCAACCCGCTACTAGCAAGGGGAGACCTAATAAAGGGGGTCCAACCCTCTACTAGCAAGGAGGATCTAATAAAGGGGGTCCAACCCGCTACTAGCAAGGAGGATCTAATAAAGGGGGTCCAACCCGCTACTAGCAAGGAGGACCTAATAAAGGGGGTCCAACCCGCTACTAGCAAGGAGGACCTAATAAAGGGGGTCCAACTCACTACTAGCAAGGGGGAGCTAATAAAGGGGGTCTAACCCACTACTAGCAAGGGGGACCTAATAAAGGGGGTCCAACCCGCTACTAGCAAGGGGGGACCTAATAAAGGGGGTCCAACCCTCTACTAGCAAGGAGGACCTAATAAAGGGGGTCCAACCCACTACTAGCAAGGGGGAGCTAATAAAGGGGGTCCAACCCACTACTAGCAAGGGGGAGCTAATAAAGGGGGTCCAACCCGCTACTGGCAAGGGGGATCTAATAAAGGGGGTCCAACCGGCTACTAGCAAGGGGGACCTAATAAAGGGGGTCCAACCCACTACTAGCAAGGGGGACCTAATAAAGGGGGTCCAACCCACTACTAGCAAGGGGGATCTAATATAGAGGGTCCAACCCGCTACTAGCAAGGGGGACCTAATAAAGGGGGTCCAACCCGCTACTAGCAAGGGGGAACCTAATAAAGGGGGTCCAACCCGCTACTAGCAAGGGGGACCTAATAAAGGGGGTCCAACCCGCTACTAGCAAGGAGGATCTAATAAAGGGGGTCCAACCCGCTACTAGCAAGGAGGACCTAATAAAGGGGGTCCAACTCACTACTAGCAAGGGGGAGCTAATAAAGGGGGTCTAACCCACTACTAGCAAGGGGGACCTAATAAAGGGGGTCCAACCCGCTACTAGCAAGGGGGGACCTAATAAAGGGGGTCCAACCCTCTACTAGCAAGGAGGACATAATAAAGGGGGTCCAACCCGCTACTGGCAAGGAGGATCTAATAAAGGGGTCCAACCGGCTACTAGCAAGGGGGACCTAATAAAGGGGGTCCAACCCACTACTAGCAAGGGGGACCTAATAAAGGGGGTCCAACCCACTACTAGCAAGGGGGAACCTAATAAAGGGGGTCCAACCCGCTATTAGCAAGGGGGACCTAATAAAGGGGGTCCAACCCGCTACTAGCAAGGGGGACCTAATAAAGGGGGGTCCAACCTGCTACTAGCAAGGAGGACTTAATAAAGGGGGTCCAACCCACTACTAGCAAGGGGGACCTAATAAAGGGGGTCCAACCTGCTACTAACAAGGGGGACCTAATAAAGGGGGTCCAACCCACTACTAGCAAGGGGGACCTAATAAAAGGGTCCAAACCTCTACTAGCAAGGGGGACCTAATAAAGGGGGTCCAACCCGCTACTAGCAAGGAGATCTAATAAAGGGGTCCAACCCGCTACTAGCAAGGAGGACCTAATAAAGGGGGTCCAACCCACTACTAGCAAGGGGGACCTAATAAAGGGGGTCCAACCCGCTTCTAGCAAGGGGGACCTAATAAAGGGGGTCCAACCCGCTTCTAGCAAGGGGGACCTAATAAAGGGGGTCCAACCCGCTACTAGCAAGGGGGACCTAATAAAGGGGGCCCGACCCGCTTCTAGCAAGGGGGACCTAATAAAGGGGGTCCAACCCGCTACTAGCAAGGGGGACCTAATAAAGGGGGTCCAACCCGCTACTAGCAAGGGGGGCCTAATAAAGGGGGTCCAACCCGCTACTAGCAAGGGGGGCCTAATAAAGGGGGTCCAACCTGCTACTAGCAAGGGGGACCTAATAAAGGGGGCCCGACCCGCTTCTAGCAAGGGGGACCTAATAAAGGGGGTCCAACCCGCTACTAGCAAGGGGGACCTAATAAAGGGGGTCCAACCCGCTACTAGCAAGGGGGACCTAATAAAGGGGGTCCAACCCGCTACTAGCAAGGGGGATCTAATAAAGGGGGTCCAACCCGCTACTGGCAAGGGGGACCTAATAAAGGGGGTCCAACCCTCTACTAGCAAGGGGGACCTAATAAAGGGGATCCAACCCGCTACTAGCAAGGGGGACCTAATAAAGGGGGTCTAACCTGCTACTAGCAAGGAGGACCTAATAAAGGGGGTCCAACCCGCTACTAGCAAGGGGGACCTAATAAAGGGGGTCCAACCCACTACTAGCAAGGGGGACCTAATAAAGGGGTCGGTGAGGGTATATGTAAAGCGCTATATAAGTATCTGTAATAATAGTTCAGACGTAATGAAGGAGCTCTTGCCTTGGTGTTGCATACTAAGGGCTAGATTCAGGTACGAGATACGACGGCGTATCTCTGTGTGTGCGGCGTCGTACCTATGCGCCTGATTCTTAGAATCAGTTACGCATAGATTTTACTAAGATCCGACCGGCGTAAAGTCTCTTACGCCGTTGTATCTTAGTTGCAATTTTACGCTGGCCGCTAGGTGGCGCTTCCGTTGATTTACGCAAGGAATATGGTAATTAGGTAGATACGCCGATTCACAAACGTACGTACGCCCGGCGCATTTTTTTATGTCGTTTCCATTAGGCTTTTTCCGGCGTAAGTTGCTCCTGCTATATGAGGCGTATGCAATGTTAAGTATGGACGTCGTTCCCGCGCCGTTCGTAAAAAACGTCAAATACGTGGGGTCACACTAAATAAATAAAACACGCCCACATCATCCAAATTTGAATTAGGCGGGATTACGCCGGACAACATACGTTACGCCGCCGTAACTTAGGGAGCAAGTTCTTTCTGAATACGGAACTTGCGCCCTAATTTACGGCGGCGTAACGTATCAGAGATACGTTACGCCCGCACAACATTACGCAGGGCTATCTGAATCTAGCTCAAAGCCTGCAGCAATGAAAGGTGATAATTCTGTACACATCCAGCAGGGGGCAGCGACACAACAGACAAAAAACACATTTGAAATAAATTCGGTTTCTGGGAATTTAATTTATCGAAGAAAATCATTTCTCATTCGTAGATTCTACGTACACAAATGTAAAATGAAACCAAAGTAAATAACAAACAGTCACGTCCTTCTTGCAGTTTTATTTTCCTGGAATGATAGACAGAGATGGTTTTTCTTCTAAAAAAAATACCGGTTGCCTGGCTGCTGTGCTGACCTCTTGGCTTCATTCACCTTCACCCTGAATGTAGAGCAGCAGAAGTACCTATTCCAGGATAGTGTGAGGCCAAACATCCAATATTAAAAAAAAAAAAAAAAAACGAAATTTCTTAATAAATTTTGGCCAAAATGTATTTTGCTCCATATTTATGGTAAGAAAAGTCCCAATCCTGTATATTGATTGGTTTGCTTGTTGTCGTGTCTACAAACTATGGGGATAAATACTGGAGTGGTGATCAGCGACTTATAATGGGACTGTGATAGTGCGGCAGGAAATCTGACACTAACTGATGTTGGGGGGGGAGGGGGGGGGGGAACTGACATCTCCAGTGACACTAATAAAAAAATGAGTGATGATACTATGCACTGTCACTGTACTGATGACATTGGGAAGAGGTTAACATCAAGGGGTGATCAAGGAGTTAAATGTGTGCCTAGAAGTTGGGGCACAGGGGTGCTTGCCATGTGCATTGCCTGCCTATCATGCCCTCCATAGCTCGGAGTCGGAGTGCCCGGGTGACACACAGTCATTTCATTAGCGTTCAGTGAAGACCGCGCATGAACTGTATCGTTGCCAAGGCAGTGCGGCGCTTGTGCGTGATGACGTTGCAGCTTCCATGGGAACCAATACAAAAAAAGCCACAAAGACAGCCAAGTACATGAAGGTCCGCAACCATAGTGAGCAATAGATGTGTTTTTTTTTTGTTTTTATTCTTAATTTTTGTTTATTTTATTTTATATTTTTGTTTTTATTTTATTCTTATTTTATTAGATGACTCAGTCAGAATGGAGATTTGACAAGAAATCTAGAATTAGTAAACTGCTAAATGTTCCCAACTGTTCATCCGACATCCGTACTTCACAAGAAGAACGATTACAAATGATGATTATTAGCAGAGGAAGCGCGCGGCCGGGATTCTCCCAATATAAGTATTGGACACATTGGGCCAGATTCACAGACAACGGCGCACATTTATGCCGCCGTAGCGCAAATAAAATACGCTACGCCGACGCATCGCAGAGAGGCAAGCACGGAATTCACAAAGCCAGTGCTCCCAAAACTGCGCTGGGTTTCGAAGGCGTAAGCCGGCGTAGGTGGAAGTGGGCGTGAGCCATGCAAATGATGGGCCGAGCGCCAGACAGATACGTATCACGAACGGCGCATGCGCCGGGACGTGGACGCATCCCAGTGCGCATGCTCACAACCACGTCGGAACAACTGCCTAAACTACGCCGGATCACTGCGTACACCCTAAACGTAACCTACGCCCAGTCACACACGTCCAACGCACAATACGCCGGCTTGTGTTCCCTGGTGAGACCTGAGCATGGATGAGTTACACCTCCTTTATGGGGAATAACTTTACGCCGGACGTACAACTTACGCGCACCTCTCGTAGCCTGCGTCGGGCGCACGTACGTTTGTGAATCAGCGTATTTCCCTCATTTGCATATTTGAATACAAAATCAATGGGAGCGCCACATGCGTCCAGCGTAAATATGCGCCCACTCTACGCCGGCGTAGGCAAGTTACGTCGTTGGGATGAAGCCTGTTTTTAGGCGTATCTCAGTTTGTGGGTCCGGCGCACATTTGTACTTACGCGGCATATCTGGAGATACGTCGGCGCAAGTGCTTTGTGAATCCGGGTCCTAGGCCCGGATTCAGATAGAGATACGGCGGCGTATCTCCTAATACGCCGTCATATCTCTGAGTTCCGTTGGTCGTATCTATGCGCCTGATTCATAGAATCAGGTTCCGCATAGATCTCCCTAAGATCCGACAGGTGTAAGTGTCTTACACCGTCGGATCTTAGGCTCCAATTCCAGGCCGGCCGCTAGGTGGTTTCGTTTTTTGTACGCCGATTCAGAAACGAATGCCCGCGCATCGTTTTTTTACGTCGCTTGCGTTCGGCTTTTTCCGGCGTATAGTTACCCCTGCTATGTGAGGGGTATCCTATGTTAAGTATGGCCGTCGTTCCCGCGCCGAGTTTTGAATTTTTACGTCGTTTGCGTAAGTCGATTCAGAATACGGGCGGACGCAAGTTACGCTCACGCAGAAACCAATGACGTCCTAGCGACGTCATTTGGAGCAATGCACGCTGGGAAAAATCGCGGAAGGTGCATGCGCTGTTGGATCGGCGCGGGGACGCGCCTGATTTAAATTGTAGCCGCCCCCTAGCCGCAGAATTTGAATTTCGCCGGGGGATTTACGATACGCCGCTGCAAGTTTTGAGGTAAGTGTTTTGTGAATACAGCACTAGCCTCTAAAACTTGCGCCGGCGGATCGTAAATCAGATAGATTACGTGGATCTAAAGATCTGAATCTGGCCCCTGGTGTCTACAAAGTATCCAGAAAACAACATTTGTGGAAAAAGGATGAGATGCAATGAGATTCATGTTATGGGGTGAAGACTGGCAAATCTTATTGGCGCGATGAACTGCCGGCTGCTGCAAGCTGTAGGGCGCTTTTGTAAAGGCAGATGAATAAAGATTATACAGCCCAGCAGGGGGCCCCAGAGAGGTGAGTAAGAGGGGCCACATTCTTTGTTCTTCTGTCTGGAGGCCTACAGACACCTCCATGTCGGAGGGAAGACACTTTTATTTTAGCTTCCCCTCAGGGGGGAAACCAGAGGACTGTTTTTGTACTTATCGGAGATTGAACTGTTACCACCCCTCTGGGGATATTGGGACTGTGGACACTCCTCCTTGTCATGTAGCGGGTCTCCTGTTTCTCATCTCATTCTCCAGCTCCCCGAGACCGGAGAAGCATTGGAGGGCAGCGGGGGGGGGGGGGCATTCTTTGTACTCTCTCCATTTCCAGTACATCCTTCCTGAGGACTGGAGCCCAGAACTGGACGGCATACTCCAGGTGCGGCTGGACCAGAGTCTTGTAGAGCGGGAGAATTATCCTTTTATCTCTGGAGTTGTTCCCCTTTTTTAATGCCAATATTCTGTTTGCTTTGTTAGCAGCAGCTTGGCATTGCTGAGAATTTCATCTACTAGGACCCCCCAGGTCCTTCTCCATCCTAGATCCCCCCAGAGGTCCCCCCCCCATACCTGAGCTCCTCCCTCCCCCATACCTGAGCTTCTCCCTCCCCCATACCTGAGATCCTCCCTCCTTCCATACCTGAGCTTCTCCCTCCTTCCATACCTGAGCTCCTCCCCCCCATACCTGAGCCCCTCCCCCATACCTGAGCTCCTCCCTCCCCCATACCTGAGCTCCTCCCTCCTTCCATACCTGAGCTCCTCCCTCCCCATACCTGAGCTCCTCCCTCCTTCCACACCTGAGCTCCTCCCCCATACCTGAGCTCCGCCGTCCCCCATACCTAAGCTCCTCCCTCCCTTCCCCCTACCTCAACTCCTCCCTCCCCCATTGCTGAGCCCCTCATCTACTAGGACCCCCAGGTCCTTCTCCACCCTAGATCCCCCCAGAGGTTCCCCCCCTATACCTGAGCTCCTCCCTCCCCTATACCTGAGCTCCTCCCTCCTTCCATACCTGAGCTCCTCCCTCCCCTATACCTGAGCTCCTTCCTCCTTCCATACCTGAGCTCCTCCTCCCCCATACCTGAGCTCCTCCCTCCTTCCATACCTGAGCTCCTCCCTCCCCCATACCTGAGCTTCTCCCTCCCCCCATACCTGAGCTCCGCCCTCCCCCATACCTGAGCTCATCCCTCCTTCCATACCTGAGCTCCGCCCTCCCCCATACCTGAGCTCCTCCCTCCCTCCCCCATACCTGAGCTCCTCCCCTCCCCCATACCTGAACTCCTCCCCTCCCCCATACCTGAGCTCCTCCCTCCCCCATTGCTGAGCCTATCATCTACCAGTCCCCCAGGTCCTTCTCCATCCTAGACTCCCCCCAGTGTATAGATTGCATTTATATTTTTACCACCCAAATGCATTATTTTACATTTTTCTACATTGAACCTCATTGGCCTTGTAGTTGCCCCTCCCCCCCCCCCCCAATAAATTAAGTTTTCTTCTCCTTTTTTTTTTATTTGATAATTATTTGAGTCATTCAACTATTTTTTTTTTATGAATATAATTCCTGGCTGTATAAAATAATGAGACTAATGAGGGTCTGCTTTTTTTGGCACAAGAATAGATCCGGGATAATGATAGAAAGCTTCCATCGGGACCCGTTTCTTCGTGTTTCTTCACGCCAGCGCTCGCTCTCTTCTCTGTTCCTTACGCAGTTCATCTTGGATTGGATTCTGTTCAGTAAATGAAGGAGATAAGAACACGATGACAGCTGGCAGATAGGAGAGGACAAAACACCTCCAAATGTACAGTGCAGATAGAAGATATGGAGGAGCACAACGTGCGCGGCGGTGCGACGTGTGACGTGAGATTGCCGGATTACCATGAGGGCCCATTCTGGTCTTCTCACTGTGACATCATAAAGTACAACGCGCATTTCACCGGACAATTCCACAACGCGCCGCAACGTGTACCACAGAGAGGTAATGGGAGGCCTCTCATTCTAAACACGCCTCTTCTTCACCAATTATGTCGCCAAACTACTAATTCCCTCCATGGCTTCATCTCTCACCTCAACTATTGTAACCTTCTTTTCATTGACCTACCTCTACACAGGCTACCCCTCCCCCTCCATTAGTGTCCTCCACTCCTCTCTACCAATCCCTCCACTGACCTCCATTCAGTGTCCTCCACCCCTCTCTACCAATCCCTCCACTGACCTCCATTCAGTGTCCTCCACCCCTCTCTACCAATCCCTCCACTGACCTCCATTCAGTGTCCTCCACCCCTCTCTACCAATCCCCCCACTGGTCTCCATTCAGTGTCCTCCACCCCTCTCTGCCAATCCCTCCACTTGCCCCCATTCACTGTCCTCCACCCCTCTCTACCAATCCCTCCACTGGTCTCCATTCACTGTCCTCCACCCCTCTCTACCAATCCCTTCACTGGCCTCCATTCAGTGTCCTCCATCCCTCTCTACCAATCCCTCCACTGGTCTCCATTCACTGTCCTCCACCCCTCTCTGCCAATCCCTTCACTGGCCTCCATTCAGTGTCCTCCATCCCTCTCTACCAATCCCTCCACTGACCTCCATTCAGTGTCCTCCACCCCTCTCTACCAATCCCTCCACTGACCTCCATTCAGTGTCCTCCACCCCTCTCTACCAATCCCTCCACTGACCTCCATTCAGTGTCCTCCACCCCTCTCTACCAATCCCTCCACTGGTCTCCATTCAGTGTCCTCCACCCCTCTCTACCAATCCCTCCACTGACCTCCATTCAGTGTCCTCCACCCCTCTCTACCGATCCCTCCACTGACCTCCATTCACTGTCCTCCACCCCTCTCTACCAATCCCTCCACTGACCTCCATTCAGTGTCCTCTACCCCTCTGTGCCAATCCCTCCACTGACCTCCATTCATTGTCCTCCACCAATCCCTCCACTGACCTCCATTCAGTGTCCTCCACCCCTCTCTACCAATCCCTCCACTGACCTCCATTCAGTGTCCTCCACCCCTCTCTACCAATCCCTCCACTGACCTCCATTCAGTGTCCTCCACCCCTCTGTGCCAATCCCTCCACTGGCCTCCATTCAGTGTCCTCCACCCCTCTCTACCAATCCCTCCACTGACCTCCATTCAGTGTCCTCCACCCCTATCTACCAATCCCTCCACTGACCTCCATTCAGTGTCCTCCACCCCTCTCTACCAATCCCTCCACTGACCTCCATTCAGTGTCCTCCACCCCTCTCTACCAATCCCTCCACTGACCTCCATTCAGTGTCCTCCACCCCTCTCTACCAATCCCTCCACTGACCTCCATTCAGTGTCCTCCACCCCTCTCTACCAATCCCTCCACTGGTCTCCATTCAGTGTCCTCCACCCCTCTCTACCAATCCCTCCACTGACCTCCATTCAGTGTCCTCCACCCCTCTCTACCAATCCCTCCACTGACCTCCATTCAGTGTCCTCCACCCCTCTCTACCAATCCCTCCACTGACCTCCATTCAGTGTCCTCCACCCCTCTGTGCCAATCCCTCCACTGACCTCCATTCATTGTCCTCCACCAATCCCTCCACTGACCTCCATTCAGTGTCCTCCACCCCTCTCTACCAATCCCTCCACTGACCTCCATTCAGTGTCCTCCACCCCTCTCTACCAATCCCTCCACTGACCTCCATTCATTGTCCTCCACCCCTCTCTACCAATCCCTCCACTGACCTCCATTCAGTGTCCTCCACCCCTCTCTACCAATCCCTCCACTGACCTCCATTCAGTGTCCTCCACCCCTCTCTACCAATCCCTCCACTGGTCTCCATTCAGTGTCCTCCACCCCTCTCTGACAATCCCTCCACTGACCTCCATTCAGTGTCCTCCACCCCTCTCTACCAATCCCTCCACTGACCTCCATTCAGTGTCCTCCACCCCTCTCTACCAATCCCTCCATTGACCTCCATTCAGTGTCCTCCACCCCTCTCTACCAACCCTCCACTGGTCTCCATTCAGTGTCCTCCACCCCTCTCTACCAATCCCCCCACTGACCTCCATTCAGTGTCCTCCACCCCTCTTTACCAATCCCTCCACTGACCTCCATTCAGTGTCCTCCACCCCTCTCTACCAATCCCTCCACTGACCTCCATTCAGTGTCCTCCACCCCTCTCTACCAATCCCTCCACTGACCTCCATTCAGTGTCCTCCACCCCTCTCTACCAATCCCTCCACTGGTCTCCATTCAGTGTCCTCCACCCCTCTCTACCAATCCCTCCACTGACCTCCATTCAGTGTCCTCCACCCCTCTCTGCCAATCCCTCCACTGACCTCCATTCAGTGTCCTCCACCCCTCTCTACCAATCCTCCACTGACCTCCATTCAGTGTCCTCCACCCCTCTCTACCAATCCCTTCACTGACCTCCATTCAGTGTCCTCCACCCCTCTCTACCAATCCCTCCACTGGTCTCCATTCAGTGTCCTCCACCCCTCTCTACCAATCCCTCCACTGGTCTCCATTCAGTGTCCTCCACCCCTCTCCACCAATCCCTTCACTGACCTCCATTCAGTGTCCTCCACCCCTCTCTACCAATCTCTCCACTGACCTCCATTCAGTGTCCTCCACCCCTCTCTACCAATCCCTCCACTGACCTCCATTCAGTGTCCTCCACCCCTCTCTACCAATCCCTCCACTGGTCTCCATTCAGTGTCCTCCACCCCTCTCTACCAATCCTCCACTGGTCTCCATTCAGTGTCCTCCACCCCTCTCTACCAATCCCTCCACTGACCTCCATTCAGTGTCCTCCCCCCTCTCTACCAATCCCCCCACTGGCCTCCATTCAGTGTCCTCCACCCCTCTCTACCAATCCCTCCACTGGTCTCCATTCCGTGTCCTCCAACCCTCTCTACCAATCCCTCCACTGACCTCCATTCAGTGTCCTCCACCCCTCTCTACCAATCCCTCCACTGACCTCCATTCAGTGTCCTCTACCCCTCTCTACCAATCCCTCCACTGGTCTCCATTCAGTGTCCTCCACCCCTCTCTACCAATCCCTCCACTGGTCTCCATTCAGTGTCCTCCACCCCTCTCTACCAATCCCTCCACCGACCTCCATTCAGTGTCCTCCACCCCTCTCTACCAATCCCTCCACCGACCTCCATTCAGTGTCCTCCACCCCTCTCTACCAATACCTCCACTGGTCTCCATTCAGTGTCCTCCACCCCTCTCTACCAATCCCTCCACTGTCCTCCATTCAGTGTCCTCCACCCCTCTCTACCGATCCCTCCACTGACCTCCATTCAGTGTCCTCCACCCCTCTCTACCAATCCCTCCACTGACCTCCATTCAGTGTCCTCCACCCCTCTCTACCAATCCTCCACTGACCTCCATTCAGTGTCCTCCACCCCTCTCCACCAATCCCTTCACTGACCTCCATTCAGTGTCCTCCACACCTCTCTACCAATCCCTCCACTGGTCTCCATTCAGTGTCCTCCACCCCTCTCTACCAATACCTCCACTGACCTCCATTCAGTGTCCTCCACCCCTCTCTACCAATCCCTCCACTGGTCTCCATTCAGTGTCCTCCACCCCTCTCTACCAATCCCTCCACTGGTCTCCATTCAGTGTCCTCCACCCCTCTCTACCAATCCCTCCACTGACCTCCATTCAGTGTCCTCCACCCCTCTCCACCAATCCCTTCACTGACCTCCATTCAGTGTCCTCCACACCTCTCTACCAATCCCTCCACTGGTCTCCATTCAGTGTCCTCCACCCCTCTCTACCAATCCCTCCACTGACCTCCATTCAGTGTCCTCCACCCCTCTCTACCAATCCCTCCACTGACCTCCATTCAGTGTCCTCCACCCCTCTCTACCAATCCCTCCACTGGTCTCCATTCAGTGTCCTCCACCCCTCTCTACCAATCCCTCCACTGGTCTCCATTCAGTGTCCTCCACCCCTCTCCACCAATCCCTTCACTGACCTCCATTCAGTGTCCTCCACACCTCTCTACCAATCCTCCACTGACCTCCATTCAGTGTCCTCCACCCCTCTCTACCAATCCCTCCACTGACCTCCATTCAGTGTCCTCCACCCCTCTCTACCAATCCCTCCACTGACCTCCATTCAGTGTCCTCCACCCCTCTCTACCAATCCCTCCACTGGTCTCCATTCAGTGTCCTCCACCCCTCTCTACCAATCCCTCCACTGACCTCCATTCAGTGTCCTCCACTCCTCTCTACCGATCCCTCCACTGACCTCCATTCAGTGTCCTCCACCCCTCTCCACCAATCCCTCCACTGGTCTCCATTCAGTGTCCTCCACCCCTCTCTACCAATCCCTCCACTGACCTCCATTCAGTGTCCTCCATCCCTCTCTACCAATCACTCCACTGGCCTCCATTCAGTGTCCTCCACCCCTCTCTACCGATCCCTCCACTGACATCCATTCAGTGTCCTCCACCCCTCTCCACCAATTCCTCCCACTGGTCTCCATTCAGTGTCCTCCACCCCTCTCTACCAATCCCTCCACTGGTCTCCATTCAGTGTCCTCCACCCCTCTCTACCAATCCCTCCACTGGTCTCCATTCAGTGTCCTCCACCCCTTTCTACCAATCCCTCCACTGTCCTCCATTCAGTGTCCTCCACCCCTCTCTACCGATCCCTCCACTGACCTCCATTCAGTGTCCTCCACCCCTCTCTACCAATCCCTCCACTGACCTCCATTCAGTGTCCTCCACCCCTCTCTACCAATCCCTCCACTGACCTCCATTCAGTGTCCTCCACCCCTCTCTACCAATCCTCCACTGACCTCCATTCAGTGTCCTCCACCCCTCTCCACCAATCCCTTCACTGACCTCCATTCAGTGTCCTCCACACTTCTCTACCAATCCCTCCACTGGTCTCCATTCAGTGTCCTCCACCCCTCTCTACCAATACCTCCACTGGTCTCCATTCAGTGTCCTCCACCCCTCTCCACCAATCCCTTCACTGACCTCCATTCAGTGTCCTCCACACCTCTCTACCAATCCCTCCACTGGTCTCCATTCAGTGTCCTCCACCCCTCTCTACCAATCCCTCCACTGTCCTCCATTCAGTGTCCTCCACCCCTCTCTACCGATCCCTCCACTGACCTCCATTCAGTGTCCTCCACCCCTCTCTACCAATCCCTCCACTGACCTCCATTCAGTGTCCTCCACCCCTCTCTACCAATCCCTCCACTGACCTCCATTCAGTGTCCTCCACCCCTCTCTACCAATCCCTCCACTGACCTCCATTCAGTGTCCTCCACCCCTCTCTTCCAATCCCTCCACTGGTCTCCATTCAGTGTCCTCCATCCCTCTCTACCAATCCCTCCACTGACCTCCATTCAGTGTCCTCCACCCCTCTCTACCAATCCCTCCACTGACCTCCATTCAGTGTCCTCCACCCCTCTCTACCAATCCCTCCACTGACCTCCATTCAGTGTCCTCCACCCCTCTCTACCAATCGCTCCACTGACCTCCATTCAGTGTCCTCCACCCCTCTCTACCAATCCCTCCACTGACCTCCATCCCTCTCTACCAATCTCTCCACTGACCTCCATTCAGTGTCCTCCACCCCTCTCTACCAATCCCTCCACTGACCTCCATTCAGTGTCCTCCACCCCTCTCTACCAATCCCTCCACTGACCTCCATTCAGTGTCCTCCACCCCTCTCTACCAATCGCTCCACTGACCTCCATTCAGTGTCCTCCACCCCTCTCTACCAATCCCTCCACTGACCTCCATCCCTCTCTACCAATCCCTCCACTGACCTCCATTCAGTGTCCTCCCCCCTCTCTACCAATCCCTCCACTGACCTCCATTCAGTGTCCTCCCCCCTCTCTACCAATCCCTCCACTGGCCTCCATTCAGTGTCCT
The DNA here is from genome assembly GCF_905171775.1 of Rana temporaria. Lineage (NCBI taxonomy): Eukaryota > Metazoa > Chordata > Amphibia > Anura > Ranidae > Rana > Rana temporaria. The sequence goes on from NC_053496.1 coordinate 634,152, forward strand.
CCACCCCTCTCTACCAATCCCTCCACTGACCTCCATTCAGTGTCCTCCACCCCTCTCTACCAATCCCTCCACTGACCTCCATTCAGTGTCCTCCCCCCTCTCTACCAATCCCTCCACTGGCCTCCATTCAGTGTCCTCCACCCCTCTCTACCAATCCCTCCACTCGTCGGAAAAGACACATCGTTTTCCTCAACGAGTTCCTTGTTAGGCTTGTGGAGGAACTCGACAAGCTTGCTTTGCGTACACACTGTCAAGACAAAATCTCCTCGTTCTCAAACGCGGTGACGTACAACACGTACAACGGCAGGGGAAGTTCCATTCCACCGGCGCCACCCTTGGGGCTGCTTTTGCTGATCTCATGTTATTGCGTGTTAGTAAAAGTTTGGGGAGAGACGATTTGCACTTTTCAGACTGTTACAGCGTGACGAATGTGCGATCTCCATTACAAACGCTACTTTTACAGAAGGCGCGCTCCGTCTCATACTTTATTCTGAGCATGCGCGGGTTTCTAGGCATACACACGCTCGCGTTTCTCATCGAAAACCAGCCCGGCGAGGAAATTGAGACTCCCGCCGAGGAAAAAGAGAACCTGTTCTCTTTTTTCCTTGTCGAGTTCCTCGACAGTTTCCTCGATGAAAAACGTACACACGACCGGTTTCCTCGGCAAAAAATCTCTCCCACCAAGTTTCTTGATGGATTCTATCGTGTGGTCGTGTGTACGAGGAAAACGGTCGTGTGTACGAGGAAAACGGTCGTGTGTACGAGGAAAACGGTCGCGTGTACGAGGAAAACGGTCGTGTGTACGAGGCCTCAGGCTTTTGATTTTAGTGCTGGGGTGATGGTTTGTCCAAGGATGGTGGGTGGTGTCCATGTTGTCCTAGAATTTTTCTTTCGGTTTGCGTGGAGAAAGAAAAGTTCTGTTTTGGATCCATTAAGTTTGAGGGAGCTCTCCGTCATCCAATCATCGATCAGTAAGAGGCAATTTTCTAGTGCACGGTATTGGTCCCTTTTGTCGGTAATGCGAAGATAAAGTTGGGTGTCGTCAGCGTAGAAGTGGTAGCGCAGGTCCTGTTTGCTGATGATTTTGCGTAGTGGACGGAGGTAGATGTTGAAGAGCACGGGCGACAGGAGTGATCATTGAGGGACTCCGCATGTGACGGTGCGTGATTCCGATATGAAAGCTCCTACTTTCACTGTCTGGGATGATCGATTCTCTAGGAAGGATGCCAACCAGAGTAGATCTGAGTCTGCGACTCCGGCTACTTCTGTGAGACGAGTGAGAAGAGTTTCGTGGTCTGTTGTGTGGAAAGCTGCACTGAGGTCCAACAGAACCAGGAGACGCAATTCTCCTTCATCTGCTGCTGAGGGCGTAACCCCAGATTTTGAGAAGTGCCGTTTCTGTCCCGTAGCCTGGGCGCAAACCTGATTGTAGTGAGTCCAGGAGTTTGTTGGTGTCCATGGTTTCATGGCAATATACCAATATATTTACCTAGAAAGATGGTGACGTGTTCAATACTTATTTTACCTGCTGTATATATATATATATTTGTCTTTTTGTTCTGCTCTTTATTTGGGGAGTATATGACATCATTGTGTATCTCGGCCCTTTGATCTCGCACATGCTCACTTCCCCATATTTATTTTGTGGCCCCAGATTAGACACTTCCTGTATTCAGGGGGCGGAGACACGAGATGTGAACCCAAAACTCCAACCACTGCGAGGAGCTCAGACAGCTGTGCCCCAGATCCTGCAGGTAAGACGCACATTTTCTGCATTGCAGTTTATTTATAACACACTTTCTATTTGTTTCAGTTAAAATTTCTGGCAGCATATTTTTTGGTTCAAAAATCGAAATTACATTTTTTTTGGTTTAAGTTTTTATAGTACATTAAATATATATATACCGCCATTTACAAATGTGCCTTCAGGTAAATGGTGTGAATCACCCAATGGAGTCTTTTTGCTCTTGGTTTGGCCATAGACGAGGCAATGGGATTTGATGTGGTGATCGAAACTTCGATTCCAATTGTAAAAAATCCAAAAAGCGATTGAAGACATGAAATTTGAAGTCGCACAAAGTCGTCCCCTCCCCCCTTTTTATATGAAGACATGAAATGGTGGTTTTGATGAAGGCAGGGTGAAGGGTTTGAAGTTGTGCCAATGCAACATGGTGGGAAAATCGAATCGCTTTTAAATAAATCGTTATATTTTTTCATTACCCAATTTTAGCCCTTGAGATAATCGTACACATGGACATTTGATACAATGATTAAACTTTTGGTTAAAATTTTCGTCACATTTCCAAAGCAACCAAAGACATACGATGGTGATTGGGATTGAACGCAAAAAGATTGGCTTGTAATCGCACCTTTTAAATAAACTTTTTCATAACTCAATTTCACAACAGAGACTTTTAACTCTTCACCTCGTCATATTTATATATGAAAATTTGACACATTGATCAAACTTTTGTTTCTATTTAAAAAAAAAAAGTCCAAAGTCCCAAAGCAATCAAAGACATACGATGGTGATTGGGATTGAACGCAAGAAGCGAATCGCACCAATTGAGTGGAAAAATCTGATCTCTTTTAATTATATTTTTTCATAACTCAATTATCCAACAGAGTCTTTCTACTCTTCAGCTGGTCATATTTATTTTTATATATGAAAATTTCAAACATTGATAAAACTATTGGGGTAGATTCAGGTAGCTGCGCCCCTTCTTACGGCGGCGCAGCGTATCGTATTTACGCTACGCCGCCGCAACTTACAGGAGCAAGTACAGTATTCACAAAGCACTTGCTCCTTAAGTTGCGGCGGCGTAGCGTAAATTGGCCGGCGTAAGCCCGCCTAATTCAAATGTGGAAGAGGTGGGCGCGTTTTATGCTAATATGTGATGATCTGACGTGATTGACGTGTTTTACGAACGGCGTATGCGCCGTCCGTGTACAAATCCCAGTGTGCATTGCTCCAAATGACGTCGCAAGGACGTCATTGGTTTCGACGTGAACGTAAATTACGTTCAGCCCTATTCGCGAATGAATTACGCAAACGATGCAAAAAATTCAAATTTCGAAGCGGAAACGACGTCCATACTTACGCCGAAAAAGCCTAACGCAAACGACGTAAAAAACTACCGCCGTGCACACGTATGTTTGCGAATCGGCGTAACTAGGTAATTTGCATATTCTACGCCGAAAACGACGGAAGCGCCACCTAGCGGCCAGCGTGAGAATGCACCCTAAGATACGACGGCGTAATAGAATTTAGTCGTATCTTAGGCTAATGTCGGCGTATCTTGCTTTCTGAATACAGAAAGAAGATACGCCGGCGCAGCTTTGAATTTACGTGGCGTATCAATGGATACGCCAGCGTAAATCGTTGCTGAATCTAGCCCTTTGTTTCTATTTTTTTTTCAAAGTCCCAAAGCAATCAAAGACATACGATGGTGGTTTCCATCTACCACGAGGGGATGGGTTTAAAGGCGCACCAATAGAACTGGGTGGAAAAATCTGATCTCGTAGCAAGTAATTGATATCTCTTTTCATAACCCAAATGACATAATAGAGAGCTGGCCATACACACAGAAATATGATACATCAATCAAACTTTCAATATCTAAGTCCCAAAGCGAAGACATACAAGTGGTGGGTTTGATTGACCACAAGAATATGGATTTAAAATTTGCACCAAAATGTGATCGCTTTCAAAGAAATTGTTGTGGTTTTTATACATTTTTGGTTGGATCTTTCGGTCCACTTGTATTGATGCTGCCATTTTTTTTCTTCAAGTTTTGACTTGACATTTGACCGAAATCCAGTGGTTGGTAGATTTCTTAGTTTGTGGCAATTACTTGCAATCTAAATTGAAAATGATCATGTGTATGGCAAGCTGTAGGGTTGGATTATTAGTGCCAACCACACATGGCAATTTTTAGGCAATTCCAGCTTTTAATATGAACAATGGCTGTACAAGTTTTGGTATCATCAGCACCTTCACTATAAATCATTACTCAGTGTTGGTAGACGTTTTTGATGGTGGGACGAATTCATTAAATTGGACTTTTCTAAAGGTGGCTTAAGGGTGGTTTAAATTGCCTGGTGTGTTTGGCCTGTATTGAAGCCTATACCAATCTCCATAGGGAAGATGACTTTCTGCCAGTGGTTTGAGGACCATTACCCCAATGGTATAAGGACCAGTCAAGGAAGACTTCATTGGTGTGATTCTTGACATAGTTCCCTTTACAACTCTTGCTTGGGTGGGTTGACCACCCTGGTTCCCCACCCTCACCTATTTCCCTTTCCCCCTCTTTTCCCCTATATTTGGACATTGCCAAATAGTTGTGGAGGTACCCCATTCCGAGAAACGAATCGGTCGAATAGTATTGGTGACTATTCAGTAGTCTGAGATCCATCATATAAATGTTTATATGTCAATTTGGCCAGTATTAAAGCCTATACGAAGATCCATAGGGAAGATGACTTTCTGCCAATTGAGGACCATTACCCCAATAGTATGAGGACCAGTAAAAGACTTTATTGGTGTGATTCCCCGACATAGTTCCCTGGACATTTTTGAAGGTTGCTTGAGGTTGATTTAAATTGCCTGGTGTGTTTGGCCATTATTAAAGCCTATTAGAAGCTCTGTATGGAAGATGACCTTATGCACGTGGTTTGAGGACCATTACCTCAATGCTATGAGGACCAGTAAAGGAAGATTTCATTGGTGTGATTCTCTGACATAGTTCCCTTGTTATTCTGGGAATTTTTTGAAGGCTGCTTAAGGTTGGTTTAAATTGCCTGGTGTGTGTGTGGCCATTGTTAAAGCCTATAATGAGGTTCCATAGGGAAGATGACTTTCTGCCAGTGGTTTGAGGGCCATTACCCCAATGGTATGAGGACCTTCAAGGAAGACTTCATTGGTGTGATTCCCGACATAGTTCCCTTTACAACTCCTGTGTAATCGTACACATGGACATTTGATACAATGATAAAACTTTTGGTTAAAATTTTCGTCACATTTCCAAAGCATTCAAAGACATACGATGGTGATTGGGATTGGGTTTGGGATTGGGATTTGAATCGCACCTTTTAAATAAACTTTTTCATAACTCAATTTCACAACAGAGACTTTTAACTCTTCATGTGATCGCTTAGAGACACTTGAGGTGATTCCACACCCCTTTGAACAAAAAATAAAACAAACTGTACGCTAAAGTGCTCACCAAAATATATCCTAAGAAAGCCGCCCACACTAATATTCACATACAAAAAAAATACCGGTTAAAATCATTACAATAACCTGCAGCGCTGTCACTTTAAATACGTAAATAAATTCATATATGGAAAACCAATGTGGAAAGAAATATGAATAAAAAAAATGGGAATCCAAAAAGTGCATATAAATATTGACTATCGGCCTAGAGGTAAGAGTCCTGTGAGCCCAGTGAGGGATACGTTTAACCATCTGTTAATCACCAGCATCTTATTGAGTGGAAATTCAGCCATACCAGCATTTCCATTTGGCAGCACCTTTTTTTATGTCATCTATTTTGGGACTATTTTGCACATTATCACTTTATTATTCCTATTTTGCATTAGTGCTATATTGGTTCTCATTCACTTTTATGTGATTTTATTGCACTTTATTGCTGGACTCATTTATTACTGAGCTTGTTAGCTCTCTTAGTATTATTATTTATCGTATTTATCACTTATCACTTTTAGTTTGGTCCCCATTGTGGTTACACTTATCATATCTGTGTAATACGTTGCGCAGAATCCCACTTATTATTTATTTATTTATTCATATAAATATTGAATTTGCATTTATATTTTAATGTTCTTTTTAATTTTACTTAACTTTCCACAACTTACAGATCGTGCTAATAAGCTGTAATTATAATAATTTTTAGCATTGGCTCCTGAAAATCATTTCAAGGGTTCCTTCGGGGATAAAAGGTGATGAGAAAGGCGACATAGACATCGAGGTGTTGAGTTATTTGCAAAACGTTTTTACTGATGTTTTATTTAAGACTTGGAATATATATTTGGTTTTCCTTCACATGCTTTACATTTCAATCTCTGCAAATTTGTTAATTTAAACAATAAAGAAATATATAAATTCTAATTAAAGTAGCTAATATTTGCAACAATTGGGAGAATTGCCTCCAAATCGGTTTCCCTGATCTGCTCTATCGAGATTCCCTTTTGAAATCTTGAGACAAACTGGGATCCCATTGCTGTTTTTATTATTTTTTTATTATTTTTAATTTAATCGGATTATATATATTTTTTTTATATATTTCAACTACGTCTTTATAATAATAATTCAGCTGTTCACAGAGTATAGAAAAAAGGAAGTATTCACAACTAACCTAAGTTTTATTGTAGAGAGGAGATCAGAGTTCAAAATTATGTTTTTTTACTGGAGACAATTGTTTCCAAAGAGTTTCAAAAACCTGAACTACAGATCAGGATAACTGACTGACAAAGAATAATTCATAAAGGCCGATAATAGAATTATTGGATATTGGAGAACAGTTGGGTACTATTGTGGTGAGATGTGTAAGCTTTCCTTTCAAGGTCAGCACACCCACAGTCTCACTCACACTGCTGCATTTTTAATTGTCTCTATAATATGAAGTCGCTGTAGATCTGAGGGGGACCTGCAAAGAAAAGGAAAAAAAAAAAAACCAGCAATCTGCTTGCACATGACTGGAATAAAAAAAAAAATCAGCAGAGCTTCCCCTCATTTCAAAGCTTCCCCACAGATCTACAGTGACTGCACCTGTAGTGCAGAGTGGATTTGCCTTTCGTAAATAACCCCTAAAGTATGCTACAATTTTTTTTTTTTTTTATTTCATATTGTATTTGCATTTATATATAATTTGTATTTGACTCTGCTGCTGCCATGCGCAACCTTTTATTGATGCCCTTTGTTTTCATCGGAACTGTAAGTGTTTTTAACCGTTAATAAATTTCATTAATATTACGGTATTACACTATGCGACCTCGTTTTCTTTTATGTACCTTGGATACGGTCTGATCTCTTGGGAGTTACCATCAAGACGTTGTTACTCCCCCTGCTGTGGTTTAAAGTGATGCTTTCAAGCCATCGTTTCCTCTGCGTATCCAGATCCGATTGATGTGGTTCCACCAACTCACATACAGTCTATATTGACCCTTTAAGCGTATGCTTATTAGGGTTCAATATTTCCGGTAAGCCTCTCCTCCCGGTGGTGGTCATTTATTCACATATTTATCTATTTCCATTTCACCGTGGTGTTCATAATCGTCCATCATAGGAGATCATTCACTGGCGGTGCATCTTTCCAGCGACCCACTGCTTTTTGATTTATTATATATGGACTTTTTATTTGTTCACATTGTTATACGATTCACTCTGTTATAATATTTTCAACATCATCATTTTCTAGCGCCACTTAATTGTTTTTGTATATATAATTTGTATATGTTCCTAATTGGAAAATAAATATGAATAGATAAAATATGGGAATCCAAAAATGAATAAAAATTAACACATTATTTAATTAGCATTTATATTTTTATTTATATGTTGTTTTTTATTTTACTTAACTTTTCCACAACTTACAGAGCATGCTAATAATCTGTAATTATAATCATTTTTAGCATTGGCTCCTGAAAATTATTTCAAGGGTTCCCTGAAAGGTGATGAGAAAGGCGACACGGACGTCGAGGTGTTGAGTTATTTGCAAAATGTTTTTACTTGAGATTTATCTGGTATATATATTTGTTTTTCCTTCACATGCTTTACAACTTAATCTCTGCAAATGTGTTAATTTAAACAAAAGTGAAATGTATCCATTCTAATTATAGAAGAAACTATTTGAAACAATAGAGAGGACTGCCACCATATCGGTTTCCCTGATCTGCTTTATTTGAAGAAAAACAAATATATATACCAGATAAATCTCAAGTAAAAACATTTTGCAAATAACTCAACACCTCAACGTCCGTGTCGCCTTTCTCATCACCTTTCAGGGAACCCTTGAAATAATTTTCAGGAGCCAATGCTAAAAATAATTATAATTACAGATTATTAGCATGCTCTGTAAGTTGTGGAAAAGTTAAGTAAAATAAAAAAACAACATATAAATAAAAATATAAATGCTAATTAAATAATGTGTTAATTTTTATTCATTTTTGGATTCCCATATTTTATCTATTCATATTTATTTTCCAATTAGGAACATATACAAATTATATATACAAAAACAATTAAGTGGCGCTAGAAAATGATGATGTTGAAAATATTATAACAGAGTGAATCGTATAACAATGTGAACAAATAAAAAGTCCATATATAATAAATCAAAAAGCAGTGGGTCGCTGGAAAGATGCACCGCTAGTGAATAAGATCATGCTAATAATCTGTAATTATAATCATTTTTAGCATTGGCTCCTGAAAATTATTTCAAGGGTTCCCTGAAAGGTGATGAGAAAGGCGACACGGACATCAAGGTGTTGAGTTATTTGCAAAAATGTTTTTACTTGAGATTTATCTGGTATATATATTTGTTTTTCTTCAAATAAAGCAGATAAAGCAGATCAGGGAAACCGATATGGTGGCAGTCCTCTCTATTGTTTCAAATAGTTTCTTCAATAATTAGAATTGATACATTTCACTTTTGTTTAAATTAACAAATTTGCAGAGATTAAGTTGTAAAGCATGTGAAGGAAAAACAAATATATATACCAAATAAATCTCAAGTAAAAACATTTTGCAAATAACTCAACACCTCGACATCCGTGTCGGCCTTTCTCATCACCTTTTATCCCCGAAGGAACCCTTGAAATAATTTTCAGGAGCCAATGCTGAACATGATTATAATTACAGATTATTAGCACGATCTTAACCACTTAAAGGGTCACTAAAGGAAAACATTTTTTTTGCTAAAATGACTGTTTATTGGGTATAGAGACATAAAAGTTAACCGATTCCCTTTAAAAATGATTACAAATTGAATTTAATCTATCATATAATGTGCCTCTAGTTTCACGTTCGGTTTTTAAGGTACATACATGAATTTCCGGGTGAGAGGTGAGTCGGGAAGACTCACAGAACAAAAACAACAAATCCAGGGCAGTGTTTTGTTTTTAAAATTAATCTGATTGGTTCTGAGGAGTTTTAGACTCACAGTAATGACAGCTCAGACCACCGTGAAAATCTCCCAGTACGATGGTTATAAGGAAACAGGCAACCAGGAAGTGTGGAGATCACAGCAGAATTACAGCTACTTCAAAGCAAAAACGAACAATGAGGACATGAAACCAGGACTGCAGTAAGGTAAAGGAAGCTATTTAGCTAAAAAAAAAAAATCCTTTAGTGACCCTTTAAGCCCCGGACCAATATGCTGCCTAAAGACCCAAGGTGTTTTTACAGTTCGGGACTGCGTCGCTTTAACAGACAATTGCGCGGTCGTGCGACGTGGCTCCCAAACAAAATTGGCGTCCTTTTTTCCCCACAAATAGAGCTTTCTTTTGGTGGTATTTGATCACCTCTGCGGTTTTTAGTTTTTGCGCTACAAACAAAAATAGAGCGACAATTTTGAAAAAAATGCAATATTTTTTACTTTTTGCTATAATAAATATCCCCCAAAAAACATATATACATTTTTTTTTTCCTCAGTTTAGGCCGATACGTATTCTTCTACCTATTTTTGGTAAAAAAAAATCGCAATAATCGTTTATCGGTTGGTTTGCGCAAAATTTATAGCGTTTACAAAATAGGGGATAGTTTTATTGCATTTTTTTTTTTATTTTTTTTTTACTACTAATGGCGGCGATCAGTAGTGTTGCTCATGAATATTCGCATTGCGAATATTCGTTACGAATATGGCATATTCGAATATTCGCGAATAACTCGAATTTCGCGGCCAATATTCGCTATTCCGAATATTCGCATTTTTTCAAATTTATTTTTAAAACAGATCACATCCTATCGACGTCTAAAAGCATTGCTGGTATGATTAGAGACCCTGGGCCGAGTAGCTAAGCTGAGGCGATCATTTAATGTTGCCGAATATTCGCAATCGCGAATATTCGATTTCCGAATATTCGCGAATACTTTCTCCGCCCTTCTTTTACATCAGAGCCAATCAGAGTTGTCAAAATCTCGCAATCAATTTCGCATTCGCATTAGCGAAATTTCAAAAAAAAATATCACCAATATTCGCGAATACTTTCTCCGCCCTTCTTTTGCATCAGAGCCAATCAGAGTTCTCCTACCACAGTTGTCAAAATTTCGCAATCAATTTCGCATTCGCATTAGCGAAATTTCGCAAATTTTTTTTTTTTTATAAAATATCACGAATGATTTTAGCGAATATTTCACGAATATTCGGCTATATATTCGTGATATATCGCAAAATCGAATATGGCGTATTCCGCTCAACACTAGCGATCAGCAATTTTTTTCGTGACTGCGACATTATGGCGGACACTTCGGACAGTTTTGACACATTTTTGGGACCATTGCCATTCTCACAGCAAAAAATGCATTTAAATTGCATTCTTTATTGTGAAAATGACAGTTGCAGTTTGGGAGTTAACCACAGGGGGCGCTGTAGGAGTTATGTTTCACCTAGTGTGTGTTTACAACTGTAGGGGGGTGTGGCTGTAGGAGTGACGTCATCGATCGAGTCTCCCTATAAAAGGGATCACTCGATCGATGCGCCGCCACAGTGAAGCACGGGGAAGCCGTGTTTACATACGGCTCTCCCCGTTCTTCAGCTCCGGGGAGCGATCGCGACGGAGCGGCTAAAAACAAATAGCCGCTCCGTCGTCCCGGATCGCTCCCCGCGGGAATCCGACCGCCGCATGTAGCGGGGGGGTCCCGATCGGACCCCCGACCCACGTCAAGCAGAGCACGTACAGGTACGTTGATGTGCCATTCTGCCGACGTATATCTACATGAGGAGGTCGGCAAGTGGTTAAGGAAAATAAAAAAAGAACACATAAATACAAATATAAATGCTAATTAAATATTTGTATTTATTTATATGCACTTTTGGATTCCCATATTTATTTATTCATATTTATTTTCCCATTAGGAACATATAAATAAAAATATATATAAATGCAAATTCAGAATAAAATAAAAAATAAAAATAAAAGTAAAAAAAAAACTGTGGCATACTTTGGGGATTATTTACAAAGTGCAAATCCACTCTGCACTACAAGTGCACTGCGAGTTCAGTCGCTGGAGATCCGAGGGGGGGGAGGTGCAAGGAAAATAAAAAACAGCATTTTAGCTTGCACATGATTGGATGATAAAATCAGCAGAGCTTCCCCTCGTTTCAGATCTTCCCCTCAGATCTCCAGCGACTGCACTTCCAAGCGCACTTGTAGTGCAGAGTATGGGATTGATTTATAAAAGGCAAATAGACGGTGCAGTTGCTCCACAGCTTAGTAAATGAGGGGAAGCTCTGCTGACTTCCCTCATCCAATCATGAGCAAGCAAAAATGCTGTTTTTTTTCTTTCTTGCATGTGATTGGGTATTCTTTGCAAAGTGAGGCTTTACCTGCACTGCACTGCAACGGCAAAGAATACCCAATCACATGTAAGGACAATTTAAAAAAATTCATTTTGCTTGCACATGATTGGATGATGGAAATCAGCAGAGCTTCCCCTCATTTACTAAGCTCCGGAGCCACTGTTTATTTGCCTTTAGTAAATGAACTCCACAGTTTTCATAATAATCCTGAAATGCAACGATTGATAAAAGGCACAGAAGATAAATATAGATAATAAAAAATCTTGGCGTCCTCCAGCACTTGTGGTGCCCCCCCCCCCCCAATTCTAATGGTTGTGACCCTAAAAATAGTGATCCTAAAAAAATCCCCTTTATTTTGGGGGTCAGTGGAAAAAGTCATTGAAGGTGGTAAATCCATTTGCCATTGCTCCAAGAATCCCTAGAAAACTCAGCAGGAACCCTTTCCCTGGACTACTCCCGAGAGATTCCCCCTTTGCACCTCACTGCTTCCCTGGACTACTCCCGAGAGATTCCCCCTTTGCACCTCACTGCCTCCCTGGACTACTCCTGAGAGATTCCCCCTTTGCTCCCCACTGCTTCCCTGGACTACTCCCGAGAGATTCCCCCTTTGCACCTCACTGCCTCCCTGGACTACTCCTGAGAGATTCCCCCTTTGCTCCCCACTGCTTCCCTGGACTACTCCTGAGAGACTCCCCCTTTGCTCCCCACTGCTTCCCTGGACTACTCCTGAGAGACTCCCCCTTTGCTCCCCACTGCTTCCCTGGACTACTCCTGAGAGACTCCCCCTTTGCACCCCACTGCCTCCCTGGACTACTCGTGAGAAACTCCCCCTTGCACCTCACTGCCTCCCTGGACTACTCCTGAGAGATTCCCCCTTGCACCCCACTGCCTCCCTGGACTACTCCCAAGAGATTCCCCCTTGCACCCCACTGCCTCCCTGGACTACTCGTGAGAGATTCCCCCTTTGCTCCCCACTGCCTCCCTGGACTACTCCCAAGAGACTCCCCCTTTGCACCCCACTGCCTCCCTGGACTACTCCAGAGAGACTCCCCCTTTGCTCCCCTGGACTACTCCTGAGAGATTCCCCCTTTGCTCCCCACTGCTTCCCTGGACTACTCATGAGAAACTCCCCCTTGCACCTCACTGCCTCCCTGGACTACTCCTGAGAGACTCCCCCTTTGCACCCCACTGCCTCCCTGGACTACTCATGAGAAACTCCCCCTTGCACCTCACTGCCTCCCTGGACTATTGGTGAGAAACTCCCCCTTGCACCCCATGGCCTCCCTGGACTACTCCCGAGAGATTCCCCCTTTGCACTCCACTGCCTCCCTGGACTACTCGTGAGAGACTCCCCCTTTGCACCTTAATGCCTCCATGGACTACTCGTGAGAGACTCCCCCTTTGCACCTTAATGCCTCCCTGGACTACTCGTGAGAGACTCCCCCTTGCACCCCACTGCCTCCCTGGACTACTCCAGAGAGATTCCCCCTTTGCACCCCACTGCCTCCCTGGACTACTCCAGAGAGATTCCCCTTGCACCTCACTGCCTCCCTGGTCTACTCCCAAGAGACTCCCCCTTGCACCTCACTGCCTCCCTGGACTACTCGTGAGAGACTCCCCCTTTGCACCTTAATGCCTCCCTGGACTACTCGTGAGAGACTCCCCCTTTGCACCTTAATGCCTCCCTGGACTACTCGTGAGAGACTCCCCCTTGCACCCCACTGCCTCCCTGGACTACACCCAAGAGACTCCCCCTTGCACCCTCACTGCCTCCCTGGTCTACTTCCAAGAGACTTCCTCTGATTGGCTACCACAATGACCAGTCACTGCGAAGTCCGGCCCCTGCGTTTCCCTCTCTGTGAATGGAGAGGAAAGATACATTGTACTGTATCTCTCTCTCTCTCCTTGTAGAGAGAAAAAAGCAACGGTGTAAAAAAACAAAAAAACAAAAAAAAAAAATGATAACAAATAACCTAAATAATAAAAAGCTAGATGAAAGCTTCATGCACTCCGGACGTTATATAGTAACGTTATAAAAACGCAAGTAGCTTTTCAGTGAGTTTTCCAACATTTTTCAAGGTTTTTGCAATTAGGTTGAAGCCGTTCACACCAAGAAATCCAATCAAAGTTTTGTAAAATCATTTATTAAATTGTCGTCTAAAACTTCTCACTAGACATGTGCACAGCAAAAATTTGGTTTATTTCTGTTTCGTTTCTGTTCGTTTATCGTGATTCGTAACGAGTCGTAATTTTGTAAGACGTTAGTTATCGTATTCGTACTCTTTAGTATTTTCGTAACACTCTTTTTTCCGTTTTTTTCTGTTAGTTTATTTTTCGTTGAATCGAGATTCGTATTTTCGTTATATTTTGTATTCTGCCGCGTTCGTATTTTTAAAAGGATTTTATTCGTTCCTTTGTTTTTACGTTAGTTTAATTTTCGTTGTTTTGCTATTTGTATTTACATTATATTTTCCATCATGCCGCGTTCGTATTTTCGTAAGAAATATATTTTCGTTGCTTTATGATCAGTGTATTTTCATGTCTAATTTCCTTTGATTGTAAAAACGTACTTTTGTAGATTTTATTGCATTCGTAATTCTGTTAGAATACATTTTACGTTTATTCGACACACTACTCGTCGTAATTTTGTAATTCGTACTTTACTGTGATTGACTTGACTGTCTTAGTTAGCACACACACCTGGGTAGATTCACGTAGGGGCGCCTAACTTTAGGACGGCCTAGCCTAGTCTTTTTAGGCTACACCGCCATAAATTAGTTAGGCTAGTAGTGATTCTCAAACCACGTACCTGCAAATTTTCGGCGGCGTAGCCTAAAACAAGCGGGCGTAAGCGCGCCTAATTCAAATGACTTGGAGGGGGGCGTGTTGTATGGAAATGAGGCTTGACCTCACGTTTTCTGACGGTTTTTGACACTGCGCATGCACCGGGCGACTACATTTCCCAGTGCGCATTGCGGCTAAGTAGGCCGTACGGGCCTATTGATTTAGACGCGTACGTAAACAACGTAAATCCCGATTCGTGGACGACTTGCGCAAACAACGTAAAAAATTCGAACCTCGCGGCGGGAACGGCGGCCATACTTAACATTGTTATTCCACCTCATAGGTGAAATAACTTTAGGCCGCCTATCCCTTACGGAAACTACGTAATTCGACTGCGGCGGGCTCGCGTTCGTTCGGGAATCGTCGTAAATGCTAATTTACATAATCTACGCCGGCCGCAATGGAAGCGCCACCTAGCGGTCAGCCAAAACATTGCAATCTAAGATAGGACGGCGCAAGCCCTCCTATCTTAGATATGTTTAAGTGTATCTCTGTTAGAGAATACACTTAAACATAGGCCGGCGCAGATTCCGAGTTAGGTCGGCTTATCTGTAGATAAGCCGGCCTAACTCTTTGTGAATCTACCTAACCCTGTCTAGAATGAAGTCTGACGTAGAAGAAAACTAAAATATGTCAGATATTACAAATACAAACCTAGAAATTAGACACAGAAAAAGACACAAGCAGCCAGGAGGTAATGAGAAAGAAGCTCATTGGGGGAAGGAACAAACCTCTTCAGAGGAAAGGGACAGCGCTCAGTGGCTATTGGTCAATGTCCAGAAATATTTCAGTACTAACGAAAGCTAATTTACATTATTTCGTATTTTCGTTGTTTTCATTTCCGTTCTCCGAAGATTCGTAATTTATTTTTCGTTAGTTTATGTTATTTTCGTTTTTTAGTCTTTGTTCGGCATTTCGTTTCGGTCTTCGAATATTAGTAAGTTTGCATTTTCCTTCATTTTGTTTTTCGTAATTATTTTTTTTTTTTGGGTTCGGTATTTTTGTTATTTCTATGTTTTCGTTTCTTTCATCTTTCGTATCTTCGTTGTTTTTCATATTCGTAATTTTGAAAATATCGTTATTCGTTATTAATTGCGCTAAACCGTTCATTCATTCGTATGTTAACGAATCAACTAAAATAACGAAAATTGACGGAAAACGTATTCGTAACTTAAAAAATTGCACATGCCTACTTCTCACACGTTCTGAAAAGCTGAATCTAAAACCTGTAGAAATAAATGGATGAATAAAAGACATGAGGATGAGTTGGATGAATAGGAGGGCGCTCGGTGCGCTCGGTGTCCTCGGTGCGCTCGGTGCGCTCGATGCGCTCGGTGTGCTCGGTGTCCTCGGTGCATTCAGTGCACTCGGTGTGCTCGGTGCGCTCGGTGTGCTTGGTGCCCTCGGTGTCCTCGGTGTGCTTGGTGCCCTCGGTGTCCTCGGTGTGCTCGGTGCGCTCGGTGTCCTCGGTGCGCTCGATGCGCTCGGTGTCCTCGGTGCGCTCGGTGTGCTCGGTGTCCTCGGTGCATTCAGTGCGCTCGGTGTGCTCGGTGTCCTCGGTGCATTCAGTGCGCTCGGTGTGCTCGGTGTGCTCGGTGTCCTCGGTGCATTCAGTGCACTCGGTGTGCTCGGTGCATTCAGTGCGCTCGGTGTCCTCGGTGCGCTCGGTGTGCTTGGTGCGCTCGGTGTGCTTGGTGCCCTCGGTGTCCTCGGTGTGCTTGGTGCCCTCGGTGTGCTCGGTGTCCTCGGTGCGCTCGGTGCATTCGGTGTGCTCGGTGTCTTCGGTGCGTTTGATGTGCTCGGTGTGCTCGGTGCGTTCGGTGTCCTCGGTGAGTTCAGTGTGCTCGGTGTCCTCGGTGCGCTCGGTGTCCTCGGTGCGCTCGATGTGCTCGGTGCGCTCGGTGTCCTCGGTGCGCTCGGTGTCCTCGGTGAGTTCAGTGCGCTCGGTGCGCTCGGTGCGCTCGGTGCGCTCGGTGTCCTCGGTGCGTTCGGTGTCCTCGGTGAGTTCGGTGCGCTCGGTGTCCTCGGTGCGCTCGGTGTCCTCGGTGCGTTCGGTGTCCTCGGTGCGCTCGGTGTCCTCGGTGAGTTCGGTGCGCTCGGTGTCCTCGGTGCGCTCGGTGTCCTCGGTGCGTTCGGTGTCCTCGGTGCGCTCGGTGTCCTCGGTGCGCTCGGTGTCCTCGGTGCGTTCGGTGTCCTCGGTGCGCTCGGTGTCCTCGGTGCGCTCGGTGTCCTCGGTGCGCTCGGTGTCCTCGGTGCGTTCGGTGTCCTCGGTGCGCTCGGTGTCCTCGGTGCGTTCGGTGTCCTCGGTGAGTTCGGTGCGCTCGGTGTCCTCGGTGCGCTCGGTGTCCTCGGTGCGTTCGGTGTCCTCGGTGCGCTCGGTGTCCTCGGTGCGCTCGGTGTCCTCGGTGCGTTCGGTGTCCTCGGTGCGCTCGGTGTCCTCGGTGAGTTCGGTGCGCTCGGTGTCCTCGGTGCGCTCGGTGTCCTCGGTGCGTTCGGTGTCCTCGGTGCGCTCGGTGTCCTCGGTGCGTTCGGTGTCCTCGGTGAGTTCGGTGCGCTCGGTGTCCTCGGTGCGTTCGGTGTCCTCGGTGCGTTCGGTGTCCTCGGTGCGTTCGGTGTCCTCGGTGAGTTCGGTGCGCTCGGTGTCCTCGGTGCGCTCGGTGTCCTCGGTGTCCTCGGTGCACTCGATGCGCTCGGTGTGCTCGGTGTCCTCGGTGCGCTCGGTGCATTCGGTGTGCTCGGTGCATTCGGTGCGCTCGGTGTCCTTGGTGCGTTTGATGTGCTCGGTGTGCTCGGTGTCCTCGGTGCGTTCGGTGTCCTCGGTGAGTTCAGTGCGCTCGGTGTCCTCGGTGCGCTCGGTGTCCTCGGTGCGTTCGGTGTCCTCGGTGAGTTCAGTGCGCTCGGTGTCCTCGGTGCGCTCGGTGTCCTCGGTGCGCTCGGTGTCCTCGGTGCGTTCGGTGTCCTCGGTGAGTTCAGTGCGCTCGGTGCGCTCGGTGTGCTCGGTGTGCTCGGTGTCCTCGGTGCGTTCGGTGTCCTCGGTGCGTTCGGTGCGCTCGGTGTGCTCGGTGTGCTCGGTGTCCTCGGTGCGTTCGGTGTCCTCGGTGAGTTCGGTGCGCTCGGTGTCCTCGGTGCGCTCGGTGTCCTCGGTGTCCTCGGTGCACTCGATGCGCTCGGTGTGCTCGGTGCGCTCGCGCGCTGCTGTTGCATTTACTCGCCTCCTACTCCTTCCTGCTGACAAAGTCTGATATGAGATGTGACAGTTCAGCACATTGGTGGGACTGATAGAAGGATCCTGGGAGATAATCTCATGGTGTCACCCACAGAAGGAACTCGTTGTTATATGCGTCTCCCCCCCCCCCCCCCGGGGATCTGAGCTCTGGAAATGAGATCTGTATAACAACACCGACTATAAATGGGGAGCCAAAGGGGGTGAAATCGGCTTCATATCATTTTTCTGTAGAGGTTGCAATTGATTTTTAAAGCTGAAGTTTCGTTCGCTTCCATTTTCCTTCCCTGCCCCCACCCAGCCCTCTACAATATGAAAATGCCTTGATGGGGGGGGGGGTGCCGGGACAAGGTCACCCAGGGCCCAGGGCAAACATGCCAAACTGCCCCCCCCCCCCCAAGATGTATCAGCATTATATGTAAGTAAAAATCCCCCCCCCCCTCCAAGAAAAGAAAACTGGGCATTAATCTGCATGATTATCCCCCTAAGCATAAATTTCCCCTCCTCCCAGTGCAAATCCCTTCCCCCTCCTAACACAAATATCCCCCCTCTTAATACAAATACCCCCTAATCATCCCCAGTAGCACAAACCTCCTCACCATCAGGGCTGCCATCAGGAATTATGGGGCCCCTTACACAGCTTCAGGCATGGGCCCCCTGGAGCAGAGAACGGGGGGGGGGGGGGGGGGGGGGAGTTGGTGCTGCCATCTGAAATTGAGAAGCGGGGGGGGGGGGCTGCCGAAAATTGAGGAAAAAAAGGGGGGCCTTGGGAGGGAGACTCTGGGCCCTTTAATAATAATAAAAAAAAATATATATATATATATATATATATATATATATATAATATATATATTTTCATTTAAAAAGGGGGCCTCTGGACCCTTTAATAATAAATAAATATATATATATATATAAAAAAATGAAAAAGAAAATTATAAAAATAAATTACAAGGGGGGTTGCCATCCGGGACCTCTGGGCCCTTTAATAAAAATAAAAAATAAATAAACCTCTGGGCCCTTTAATAAAAATAAAAAATAAATAAACCTCTGGGCCCTTTAATAAAAAATAAAAATAAAAAAATATATAAAAAAATAAACATTTATAAAAAAAGTTAAAAAAGGGGGGGTTGCTACATGGGGACCTCTGAGTCCTTTAAAATATATATATATTGCTAGGAGTGGCGATTCAGGGGCGGGGGATGGGAGAAGAGCATTTGGGCTAGAAGGTTCAATTTTGGGGGCTTGTGCTAGAAGAGGTGATATGGTGAGCAGGGCCGCCATCAGGGGGGTACAGGCAGTACACCTGTAAGGGGCCCGGATGGCAACCCCCCTTTTTTTTATTTATTTTTATAAAAAAAAAAAAAATTATATATATATATATATATACCTCTGGGCTCTTTAATAAAAAATAAAATAAAAATATATAATTTTTTTTTCTTATAAAAATAAATTTAAAAAAGGGGGGGTTGCCATACGGGGCCCTGGGAGCCTCCGGGCCCCTTCCAGGTGTACTGCCTGTACCCCCCTCATGGCGGCCCTGCTCACCATATCACCTCTTCTAGCACAAGCCCCCAGAATTTAACTTTCTAGCCCAAATGCTCTTCTCCCATCCCCCGCCCCTGAATCACCACTCCTAGCACACACACCGAAATCTCCCCTCCTAGAACAATTCTTACCCCCAGCTGTCCCCCCAAATTTCTCCTCCCAACACCAATTCCCTCCCCACCTCACATGAAACCACAGTGCCCAGGGCAGCCATCCCTCCTGCCCACCCCTTGACCCGGCCCTGGGTGGGTGTTGTTGTAATTGGCCTGGCATAAGGACCCCACTATAGAGATATGGGGGTCATATATTCTAGCATGAACCCGCTGGTTAAGGACATTGACTGGTATTCTGAGTTGGGTTGGATCTTGTATTTTGCAGAAGCATGATTTACGGGAACAGCGCGCTTTGCAGAGCGCCGCTCTATTTGTAGCCAATGTCTGGGTTACTTCCTCTGTAGACATTGGCACAGGGAAGTAAAACCGTGTGACTATCAGCTACAGCACTCGTGCTCTTCTTGTTAAAGGGACACCAAAGTTAAATTATTATTTCTTTTAAATAACAAACATGTGACACTTACCTCCACTGTGCGGCTCATTTTGGCCCTGATCCTCCTCTTCTGGGGTCCCTCGGTGGCTGATCATGCCCCCCCCCCCGCAAGAGCTTTCCACCTTCATGTGAGTTTGCATGGTGGAAAGCTTTTGCGGGCGTGCTTTTGTGATACAGCGGCGGCCATACCCGCGCTGACTGTATCACGTCATTGGATATGATTGACAGCAGCGCCAGCCAATGGCTGCGCTGCTTTCAATCCATGCAGTGTAACCAATCAACGGCCAGGCTGGGAACCAAAGAGGATGACGGGGACGAGGGCGGGACTTTTGAGGGGTCAGGTAAGTAAAAAGGGGGCTCGGGGGGAGAGGGGGCGGTATTGTTGGAGGTTTTTTCACCTTAATGCTTAGGATGCAAAACATTTACCTTTACAACCCCTTTAATAACGAAACTGTGTCAGCCACATTGAGAGGGTCAAACTGTCGGCCATCTTAAGAGTGGCAAAATGTCTACTGTATAATGATAAAATGTAGACCCATCGTATTAACCACTCCCCCTTCTATGATTGGATGATGATAAGATGATGATATGACTATATATATGTAGCGCCTGTGTACTTTCAGGTGCTATTCTAAATTTAGAGGGGGGATGAGAGAGTTATTTGGCTCTCATCCAAGTGATTTGTACAAATTAGGTCTCTGTTCTAGCTGGGCTGTACTGTCGGTTCATTCTGTGTTCCTGAGGTGCTTTTCCACCCCAGGGCGGCAGGTGGCAGCAGTGGAGTCCAGGCTGGGGTGCCTCTTGCCAGCAGCCAATCAGGAGGGGTTTTCCCTCGCGGGGCATGCTGGGGGAAGGTACTTCTGGAGCAGACGCCATTAGGCGAGGTCTTGTTCCGGGTGTGGCGCCCACCTTCAGGGTGACCACACATCACGGCCCCCAGCGATGCTGCCTACCAGGCCGGGGTGCGCGTGCCACACGGTGTTCTGTTCCTGGTTTCCGGGACCATGTTGGCCCGGAGCAATTGAAGCTATGGCGGGGCCCCAGTAATTGACTGGGTCCCCAATTCTGAGAGGATCCCAAGTGAGATAGCTGTTCGGTGGGGAGTCCGTCTGAGGAGCGCCAATGAGAGGCTGGCGGTCCAACAGGGCCTAGACAATCCACCGGGGATCGAGGTAACCGGACACTGAGGGGTGGAATTTAGCCACCTATCAGTCGGTAACCTAATTGAAACTACCTGGGCAAGATTCAGGCAAGAAGAAGCTTACTGAGGAGAACAGTCTCCATATCCTAGGCTCTGAGGTCAGGTCTGTGGCAGAGACCTGTTCCTCTTAAAATTGCCAAGTAATACCCTGGCTGCCAGGTCGGTGTGAGAGGCCTGTCCAGGTACACTATGCCCACTCCTGCTGGAGTGGCGACGAAAGTGAAGTGGAGAGAGAGTAGTCAGGTCCAGGAAGGAGTTGGGGAAGGAGAGAGAGTAGTCAGGTCCAGGCAGAGGTCGGGGAAGGAGAGAGAGTAGTCAGGTCCAGGAAGGAGTTGGGGAAGGAGAGAGAGTAGTCAGGTCCAGGCAGAGGTCGGGGAAGGAGAGAGAGTAGTCAGGTCCAGGAAGGAGTTGGGGAAGGAGAGAGAGTAGTCAGGTCCAGGCAGAGGTCGGGGAAGGAGAGAGAGTAGTCAGGTCCAGGAAGGAGTTGGGGAAGGAGACAGAGTAGTCAGGTCCAGGCAGAGGTCGGGGAAGGAGAGAGAGTAGTCAGGTCCAGGAAGGAGTCGGGAAGGAGAGAGAGTAGTCAGGTCCAGGAAGGGGTCGGGGAAGGAGAGAGAGTAGTCAGGTCCAGGAAGGAGTCGGGGAAGGAGAGAGAGTATTCAGGTCCAGGAAGGAGTTGGGGAAGGAGAGAGAGTAGTCAGGTCCAGGCAGAGGTCGGGGAAGGAGAAAGAGTAGTCAGGTCCAGGAAGGAGTTGGGGAAGGAGAGAGAGTAGTCAGGTCCAGGCAGAGGTCGGGGAAGGAGAGAGAGTAGTCAGGTCCAGGAAGGAGTCGGGGAAGGAGAGAGAGTAGTCAGGTCCAGGAAGGAGTTGGGGAAGGAGAGAGAGTAGTCAGGTCCAGGCAGAGGTCGGGGAAGGAGAGAGAGTAGTCAGGTCCAGGAAGGAGTTGGGGAAGGAGAGAGAGTAGTCAGGTCCAGGCAGAGGTCGGGGAAGGAGAGAGAGTAGTCAGGTCCAGGAAGGAGTTGGGGAAGGAGACAGAGTAGTCAGGTCCAGGCAGAGGTCGGGGAAGGAGAGAGAGTAGTCAGGTCCAGGAAGGAGTCGGGGAAGGAGAGAGAGTAGTCAGGTCCAGGAAGGGGTCGGGGAAGGAGAGAGAGTAGTCAGGTCCAGGAAGGAGTCGGGGAAGGAGAGAGAGTATTCAGGTCCAGGAAGGAGTTGGGGAAGGAGAGAGAGTAGTCAGGTCCAGGCAGAGGTCGGGGAAGGAGAGAGAGTAGTCAGGTCCAGGAAGGAGTCGGGGAAGGAGAGAGAGTAGTCAGGTCCAGGAAGGGGTCGGGGAAGGAGAGAGAGTAGTCAGGTCCAGGAAGGAGTTGGGGAAGGAGAGAGAGTAGTCAGGTCCAGGCAGAGGTCGGGGAAGGAGAGAGAGTAGTCAGGTCCAGGAAGGAGTCGGGGAAGGAGAGAGAGTAGTCAGGTCCAGGAAGGGGTCGGGGAAGGAGAGAGAGTAGTCAGGTCCAGGAAGGAGTCGGGGAAGGAGAGAGAGTATTCAGGTCCAGGAAGGAGTTGGGGAAGGAGAGAGAGTAGTCAGGTCCAGGCAGAGGTCGGGGAAGGAGAAAGAGTAGTCAGGTCCAGGAAGGAGTTGGGGAAGGAGAGAGAGTAGTCAGGTCCAGGCAGAGGTCGGGGAAGGAGAGAGAGTAGTCAGGTCCAGGAAGGAGTCGGGGAAGGAGAGAGAGTAGTCAGGTCCAGGAAGGAGTCGGGGAAGGAGAGAGAGTAGTCAGGTCCAGGAAGGGGTCTTGGTGGTTGTCAAGCATGGGAATAGTCAGGTCACTCGGGGTTGGCAAACAAACAGGCCATTGTCAGGTAGATATTATAGCACTCGTAGTAGCTGACAACAAGACATAATACCGGCCACATTAAAAGTTGGAACTTAAATACCCTCCAATGCACAACTGAATGCACGCAATCCCTGACCGGACGGGAGACGGGTTTATGACAGAAGAGACTTATAAGGTCTTTCTGAAATAAAAAAATGGTACCTGTCAGCGTTTTTTATTCTTGTTGGGTTTAATTTTGCTGTAACACGCAGTTCGTTGATGACGCTTGTCTTCCAATGAATAATAAGAAGAAGAAAGCCCAGCACTGCCAGCTTCATTGCCTACATCCTATGACTACGTCACCCAACCAGATGGTCCTGTTTTTTCTTAAAAAAAAAAAAAGACGAAGGGTCCTTCCAATGTGGGACACTCTTAGGACTTGATTACATGTGCAGTCTAAGGGGGGGGCATGAGTCCTGGTCCCCAATCATTCCCCTTAAGCCACAAAGGCAGCCATATAGAGTTACAGATGCCACAGCTACAGAAAAAAATTTCCCTGTCATGACCCCCCCCCCCCCCAGGGCGTGAATGGGGACACACTGCATCCCAAAAAGGAAACACCTTGCCTGTGGTTGTGGAGCACTTGATATCCAAATTGCGGCACAAGTCGTATTTCTTATTTCAAACCTTACTGTAACGGTCAGGGGTTAACGCCGTTACGATATTCCATTCCACCAACCCACGACAGCTTCCGACACTCCACAATCCAGCAGACACGACCCATTGTATTTCCCCCCCAGAAGAACGAGACACACACAGCTCTGTTCTCTGGTTCCAAACAGAATGGATACTTTAATGGTAAACTCAGGCTTGTTATATACAGTTAGAAGCCCCAAGAAACAATGACTTAACTCCACCCACAACATGACACAATGGGTGCTCAATACACATTCCTTTAGATAATGACATTCAGATAATCTACATGAACTAATTCCTAGTCATTTACCCAGACGTTCTGACTCTGCGATAAGCTATTCTCACCTGATACACAATACACATTCCTTTGTAGGCGTAATTGACATGCTAATCCACTACGGCTGAAAAGTCGGACATCTGACCTTTCAGACTGCCAACACATCTATCATCAATAGACTTTCACACAATGAAATATCTTAGGAGCCAGACTCAATTAACACCTCAACAGTCTATGTGCCCCCACATGAATGAGTCACTCTCCTATTGACCTGTTGGGTTCAGAATTAACCACCTGTAATATTTCAAGATATCCTGCAATACATGAATTATCATTACTGTCCCATCTCATGTAATCCGAGATATCAGTTCTCAGTCATCCTATCCCCCTAGTGGACATAGGATGACCCTAGACCCAAGAGTCATTAGTGAAGCTGGCACAGGAGTACCCCGCATCCTTCAAAAGTCTCTGGGTATGGCGGGCCATTCCGTTACACTTACAGACTGAACTGTTATGTAAAGCATCCAGAAAGGTTTCTCTGCGCCACGTGTTTGAGGCACCAACAATAGTCTATTAGTTCCTATGTCTTCTTTGCCACAGAAAATGTTTAAAAAACGATGGATTCTGATGCTAGTAGGTTGTTGTTGTGTGTATGTGTATATATATATATACTGCAGTGCTTGTGGTTAGGGGTCTTGTGTCAGGAGGGGGGATGGGAGAAGTATATGTGTGAATTCGGAAGCGGCTGGTAAATCAGAATATATCTCTGGTGAAGATCAAACCTACCAGGAACCCACCACAAGCCCTCCGATCATCTCCATTCACTGCTCTACATCCACCCACACCCCCGCCCACACACATACACAGATCTCTGCACAGATCTACACCCCTCTACGAGCCTTCTTCTATGTGTCTGAGTGCGCTCCTTCCGTACCCCCCCCCCCCATGGTATATGGGGGCACAGGGCAGGAGCCTCCAGAAATTGCTGAGAGATCTTTTATGATTTGGACTACAGTGATCTAAAAATGTTGTTCTTTTGGGCAGTGAAATGGCAAAAGTTCTAAATGACGCCCCCCCAGGGGGTGAATGGGCCCACCTTGCAAGCACAACACAAACACATTGCTTGTGGTTGTGGAGCATCCAGAAAAGTTGGGTTTCTCTAGGCCAAATATTTGGGGCACCAACAATAGTCTATTAGGTCTTCTGTGCCACAAAATACATTTTCCCAAACGATGTATTCTGATACAGGGCCGTCTTTATAGCGTCATGGGCCCCTGGGCAAAGTAATGCACTGGGACCCCTACCAGCCTGCCCAAATTTACACACCTACTCTCAAACATTAAAGTATAAATAGTTGATAGAAATAAACACACACCGTATATTCATTAGTTCTTTCAATAAGATCGATTTTTAACAATAAGAAAACATGGCAAAAATCAAAAACTGATCAACACAAAGGGCTCAGTACAGGGGGTCAGGAGGGCACAATACTGGGAACAGGAGGGCACAGTATAGAGGATCAGGAGGGCACAATGCTAGAAACAGGAGGGCACAGTATAGAGGATCAGAAGGGCACAATGCTGGGAACAGGAGGGCACAGTACATGGGATCAGGAGGGCACAATACTGGGAACAGGAGGGCACAGTACATGGGATCAGGAGGGCACAATACTGGGAACAGGAGGGCACAGTACATTGGATCAGGAGGGCACAATACTGGGAACAGGAGGGCACAGTACAGGGGGATCAGAAGGGCACAATACTGGGAACAGGAGGGCACAGTACAGGGGGATCAAGGGGGCACAACACTGGGAACAGGAGGGCACAGTACAGGGGGATCAAGGGGGCACCATACTGGGAACAGGAGGGCACAGTACAGAGGGATCGGGAGGGCACAATACTGAGAACAGGAGGGCACAGTAAAGAGGATCAGGAGGGCACAATACTGGGAACAGGAGGGCGCAGTACAGAGGGATTGGGAGGGCACAATACTGGGAACAGGATGGCACAGTATAGAGGATCAGGAGGGCACAATGCTGGGAACAGGAGGGCACAGTGCAGGGGGATCAAGGGGGCACAATACTGGGAATAGGAGGGCACAGTACAGGGGGATTAAGAGGGTTCTGGGATGCATCCTGGGACAGTTTAGTAAAACGCATGACTGTCCCAGCAAATCCTGGACAGCTGGCAAGTTTTATGCAATGAAAGATTATTATGGGGCCTCCGTGCACCTGGGGCCCCTGGGCAGTGCCCAGGGGTGCCCATGCATTAAGACAGCTCTGTTCTGATGCTAGTAGGTTGTTGTTGTGTGTATGTGTATATATATATATACTGCGGTGTGTGCGGTTTGGGGTCTTGTGTCAGGAGGGGGGATGGGAGCAGTATATATGTGAATTCGGAAGCGGCTGGTAAATCAGAATATATCTCTGGTGAAGATCAAACCTACCAGGAACCCACCACAAGCCCTCCGATCATCTCTAGAGAAAGGTATACATCCACCCCCACACCCCCGCCCCCACACATACACAGATCTCTGCACAGATCTACACCCCTCTACAAGTCTTCTTCTATGTGCCTGAAAAGTGTATGAAAAGACGGAGAGTGCGCCCCTTCCGTACCCCCCCATGGTATGGGGGCACAGGGCAGGAGCCTCCAGATTTGCCGAGAGATCTTTTATGATTAGGACTACAGTGATCCAAAAATGTGGTGTCTTTTGGGCAGTGAAATGCCAAAAGTTCTGAATGATCCTTCCCCGGGTACAAAGAGAGGATTGGTTGGCCTGGTAGAATGGAGATCCACCATGAACGTCCCATTGCTGGGATTTGGGGTTTCTGCAGACCAGGGAGGCACTTGGACGTTCGCTCTATTTCTGGGCCAATGAGCTGTGGGTGAGAGATTCCCCCCGCCACCCCCCCCCACACACACACACAGCTGCAAGTATACAAAGGGACGGGTATTCTGGTGACATCATTAACCCAATATGGCCACCATGGTCTATGGCCAACACCACTTGGCAAAGCCAACACATTGCACCCAAGCTCTTCTTTCATCTACCTGTAAGAGTTGCCGTCTAACCACCACTGTAAGGAGGGCACCACTGGCCACCAGGATCAAGGGGGGTGCTGGGATGGGCTGTGCCCCCCTAGATTTTGGTCGTGCCCCCCCAGGTCTCTGAGAATGTATCCACTGATCCCTCAGCCAGTCTTATTCAGACAGTTGATGTAAGGGGACACCTGATGTAAGGGGGCATCTAAAGTATGGGGACATCTGATGTAAGGGGACACCTGATGTAAGGGGGCATCTAAAGTATGGGGACATCTGATGTAAGGGGACACCTGATGTAAGGGGGCACTCTGATGGGGACCCTGAGGTAAAGGAGCACCATGATGGGTATAACTGATCATATGTAAAGGGGCACTTCGATGGTGACAATTGATGTAAGGGGGAATTCGGATGGGGACATTGATGTAAGGGGACATCTAAAGTAGAGCGATACTCTGATGAAGACATCTGATATAAGGGGGGCACTCTGATGGGGTCTTCTAAAGTAGAGTGATACTCATAGGGAAATCTGATATAAGGGGGGCACAGGTTCTGTATGATCCCCCCAATCTAATGACTGCCTAATACATACCAATGTTTCCCGGGTTGTGACACCGAGTGAAAGACTCTCACCGACTCACACAGTGTTGGCATTACCTCCCATTACTTTTTTTTACTGCCCCCCCCCCCCCAAATCAGATAGGCCAGATCCGGCCCTGCTGGCTACCAATGTAAGGGATGTTTTCCCCCTTCACTTCCCCCAATTCCTTGGTTTTTGAAAGGGGTTCCCTGAGACCTAAAATTATTTCATGGGCTCCTCTGGGGTAACAAATTTCGGAAAGGTCACCTTAGAAGATCAGGAAGACATTTTTCTTTTTCGTCTTCCTCTGGATCAATTTAAATCTCTTTCTATGTACGCTCTCTAACCTACCCCCACTTTCTATTATACCCCCCACTCTCTATTATACCCCCCACTCTCTATTATTATACCCCCCCACTTTCTATTATACCCCACTCTCCATCATACCCCCCTCTCTATAATACCCCCCACTCTCTATTATTATACCCCCCACTTTCTATTATACCCCACTCTCCATCATACCCCCCTCTCTATAATACCCCCCACTCTCTATTATACCCCACTCTCCATCTCCATCTATTACCCCGTCTGCTCTATATACCTTATATTGCATTTTGCAATTTGTACCCAAACTTCTATTGTAAGACTCTCCTTCGCCTTCTTTTCTCTTTTTGGTTCTCCTCACAACAACAGGAAATGTTGAATGGTTTCTCCCCTGTGTGTTCTGTCAAGGAGCGGAAGACGGGGGAGGGAGGCACCCACAAAACCACTTCAGACCCCCCGTTCTCCAGCTCTGTCTATAGAGGCGCAGGGTGTGCGAAGACGGATCAAATCAATGCTTTGCTGTCTTATCACAGATATCATCCCCGGGCAAAACTTTCTAACATGAATGTTCTTCGTGGTGGAAAATATTTACACGTCGACTGTCCTCCATGTATAACCATTTACAGTGCCTGGAAAAAGTATTCATACCCCTTGAAACTTCCCACATTTTCTCATGTAACACCCAAAAACATAAATGTATTTTATTGGGATTTTATGTGATGGGCCAACACACAGGGCCATCTAAATAGCATCATGGGCCCCTGGGCAAAATAATGCTCTGAGGCCCCTTCAATGATGATAGTGCAGGTAAACAGACATCAAGTAGGTAGGAGGCCGACTGCCTCCCCTGTGCATCTATCACTCTCGGTGCCATCACGGGGCCCCCAATTTTGGGGCAGCGTGGGCTCAAGGACCAGCTGCTTTGGGGAAAGGCCCCCCCCCCATGCAGCTTGGGCCCCTGGGCAGTGCCCAGATGTGCCCTCTCGTTAAGACAGCCATGCCAACACAAAGTGTCACATAATTGTGAAGTGGAAGGAAAATAATAAATGATACAAATAAATAGGTGAAAAGTGTGTGTGTGTGTGTGGGGGGGGGGGGGGGGCATTTGTATTCAGCCCCCATTACTCTGATAACTAAAATCTAGAGCAGTGGTTCTCAACCTGAGGTCGGGACCCCCTTGGGGGTCAAATGATGATTTGCCAGGGGGTCACCAAATCATGGGCTTTTCCTGAAGCCCGCAGCCGCCCACTCAGCCGCCCATTCAGTTCACGGCATGGCTGGGGGGCAGAGACTAGAAGTCAGCTGACATGAGGAATGTGAAGTGGGAGGTGCTGGAGGAGACCCCATCTCCTGATTTTAGTATAGGGGTCACTGCTACGAGACACCACAAAGTCTGAGAATGCAGAGACACAGTGAGTAACACTACCTCTGTGATTATAGTTGCCATTAAAAGTCCCCACTACAGTTCTCATATCAGCAGATGACCTTCATCAAGAGCACCTAAGTTGAGAACCTGATCAGAACTCCCCGCCTGCATCGCCACTGATCCTACTGACCCCACCAAGACATAAGAAATAAAAATAGAGAATGCATGGAAGGGAGGAAAAAAAAGGGGAAGGAACAAAGAAAAAGGGAGCGAAAGACGGCTAAAGAGAGGGATGGGGGGGGAGGAGAAAGGAGAACAAAGAGATAGAGGGGTACATCCTCAAATGTACCATAAGGGGTTTTAATACTGTACAAGTGGAAGGGACTCGGGAAGCGCCAAATCTCTGTGGGTTAGGGGCGCAAATGACTTGTCTTGCCTTGGATGCTGACAACCCGTGCTACGAAGTGGTTAATCTTTCCATCACTGGGTGGTCTGAAGTAAAGCTCTCCTGTTCCCATACCCCACCACCAGGGGGTCGGCGTGAATCCTTTTTCCAGGTGAAGATTCTGATAAGCGCTCCTCAGTTGCACGCAAACCCTGCTGGGTAAACTCACCTTACTAACATTCCAAGACGACTCCCAACAGGCCAAATGGCTTCATTAACCAGGCAGTAAAAATCCAGAAATATAAGATATTAAACCAACAACTGCCTTCCAACAAACTCTACTTTGTCCGCAGATCCTCCAAGTCACCGGAGACTGAAAGAATAAGGCGAAGCCGACTTCCCAAGATGAAGAAATTACACCGACTCATCATATTCCTCCTATACTTCCACAAATGTGAGTTTATACATTTATATTCATAAGCTTTCTTCTGTTAGAACAGGAAATGGTTGGAACCAATTTTTTTGAGTTGTTTATGTCCCTTCTCTTCACTTCCCGTCCTGCAGACCCCATGCTGAGTCCCACCTATAACTCCACAATCAGAAAAAAATTATGATCCCTTCTGACTCTGCAGGAGGAGTGTCAGATCTCTGCAAAGAGACCTCTGCTTCCACACAGAGAGCAAGACAGGACAGGACTTTCTACTCTTGCTGTTGTGTTTTTTTTTGTTTGTTTTTTCAAGAAAACTAACTGGAAGACTTTTTACTCTTCCTCTACGGTAACTCTTCCTCTATCATAACTCTTCCTCTATCGTAACTCTTCCTCTATCATAACTCTTCCTCTTTAGTAACTCTTCCTCTACAGTAACTCTTCCTCTATGGTAACTCTTCCTCTATGGTAACTCTTCCTCTATCGTAACTCTTCCTCTATCGTAACTCTTCCTCTATCGTAACTCTTCCTCTATCGTAACTCTTCCTCTCTAGTAACTCTTCCTCTTTGATAACTCTTCCTCTACAGTAACTCTTCCTC
Organism: Rana temporaria; assembly: GCF_905171775.1. Taxonomy (NCBI): domain Eukaryota; kingdom Metazoa; phylum Chordata; class Amphibia; order Anura; family Ranidae; genus Rana; species Rana temporaria. The sequence continues at coordinate 664,545 of NC_053496.1, forward strand.
TATGGTAACTCTTCCTCTTTAGTAACTCTTCCTCTTTAGTAACTCTTCCTCTACGGTAACTCTTCCTCTACGGTAACTCTTCCTCTATGGTAACTCTTCCTCTTTAGTAACTCTTCCTCTACGGTAACGCTTCCTCTTTAGTAACTCTTGTCTGATCAAGTTAAGTTGAGGAGCCGAAACGTCTAGCAGCTGATTGGCTCAAGGGAAGGTCATTCTTTCAAAGTGTGTGTATTGAAGGCCCCCTGGGTGGGGGGGGGAGTGTCATTTGTTCCTGTACAGTTTGTAACCAGATTTAAGGAAGAAAAATGTGGCATTAAAAGTCAGTCTGCTTGACTCTGCAAACGTAGCACGTCTCGTTTCTTGGAAGGGCGTTCGATGGGATATACCGGCGGTACCTGCATATCCCACCGCTGCCACCAATGTAACGGCTACCCATGTAGTGTAAGGGTCTCAGCCGTTGGAGACGTCCTTTTCCCTGGCAAGCTGCGATATGCAGGTACCGCCGGTATATCCCATCGAACGCCCTTCCAAGAAACGAGACGTGCTACGTTTGCAGAGTCAAGCAGGACCGACTTTTAATGCCACATTTTTCTTCCTTAAATCTGGTTACAAACTGTACAGGAACAAATGACACTCCCCCCCCCCCCACCCAGGGGGCCTTCAATACACACACTTTGAAAGAATGACCTTCCCTTGAGCCAATCAGCTGCTAGACGTTTCGGCTCCTCAACTTAACTTGATCAGACAATAGAATTCAATTAACCTTTAAAACAATTATCACTCACACATAATCCCCATCAGCATACACCTCACAGGAGGGCTGTTACCTCCATAAAAGTGTTCATTAGCTATGCGAAGGGAACATTAGCATTCAGCATTGAAAGAGACTTGTCCAGTTAACCCTTTGAGCTCAGAATACAATGCGGTACATCCAATTGTGACAAGCCATGCAGTTCCTTGTAGTCCCCCTGCATGAAGATTATCGATGTCCCGCCAGCAGGCATATGTCCGTTACAGTAACTCTTCCTCTATGGTAACTCTTCCTCTACGGTAACTCTTCCTCTATGGTAACTCTTCCTCTACGGTAACTCTTCCTCTTTAGTAACTCTTCCTCTTTAGTAACTCTTCCTCTTTAGTAACTCTTCCTCTATGGTAACTCTTCCTCTACGGTAACTCTTCCTCCATGGTAACTCTTCCTCTTTAGTAACTCTTCCTCTTTAGTAACTCTTCCTCTAGGGTAACTCTTCTTCTATGGCAACTCTTCCTCTATGGTAACTCTTCCTCTTTAGTAACTCTTCCTCTATGGTAACTCTTCCTCTACGGTAACTCTTCCTCTATAGTAACTCTTCCTCTATGGCAACTCTTCCTCTTTAGTAACTCTTCCTCTATAGTAACTCTTCCTCTATGGTAACTCTTTCTCTATGGTAACTCTTTCTCTACGGTAACTCTTTCTCTACAGTAACTCTTTCTCTACGGTAACTCTTCCTCTACAGTAACTCTTCCTCTACGGTAACTCCTCCTCTACGGTAACTCTTTCTCTATGGTAACTCCTCCTCTACGGTAACTCTTTCTCTGTGGTAACTCTTCCTCTATGGTAACTCTTCCTCTACAGTAAGTCTTCCTCTACGGTAACTCTTTCTCTACGGTAACTCTTCCTCTATGGTAACTCCTCCTCTACGGTAACTCTTTCTCTATGGTAACTCCTCCTCTACGGTAACTCTTCCTCTATGGTAACTCCTCCTCTACGGTAACTCTTTCTCTATGGTAACTCCTCCTCTACGGTAACTCTTTCTCTGTGGTAACTCTTCCTCTATGGTAACTCTTCCTCTACAGTAAGTCTTCCTCTACGGTAACTCTTTCTCTACGGTAACTCTTCCTCTATGGTAACTCCTCCTCTACTGTAACTCTTCCTCTATAGTAACTCTTTCTCTATGGTAACTCCTCCTCTACGGTAACTCTTCCTCTATAGTAACTCTTCCTCTATGGTAACTCTTCCTCTACAGTAACTCTTTCTCTACGGTAACTCTTCCTCTATGGTAACTCTTCCTCTTTAGTAACTTTTTCTCTATGGTAACTCTTCCTCTATGGTAACTCTTCCTCTACAGTAAGTCTTCCTCTACGGTAACTCTTTCTCTACGGTAACTCTTCCTCTATGGTAACTCTTCCTCTATGGTAACTCTTCCTCTATGGTAACTCTTCCTCTATGGTAACTCTTCCTCTACGGTAACTCTTCCTCTTTAGTAACTCTTCCTCTTTAGTAACTCTTCCTCTATGGTAACTTTGCATTTAAATAATAGATTACAAGCAGAAGCAATGTGAAGCAATGTGCAGTAATTGAGTTCTTGATGAAGGCGGGGTGCAGCCTATCCGACACCCACAGAAGGCTACAGAGTGATTACAGAGGTGACACCAATGACATCAGCGATGTCTTGTCCTTGGTGACTCTTGTCAATGGTGTCCCCTCCATAAGCATTCTGTAGTCTTCTGTAACTGTTGGACAATCTGCACCACTCGTTCATCAAGGACTCAATGACCGCACATTGCTTCTGCTTGGAACCCATTATGGTGAATAAGTGCTGAAATCCTATTGGTGCTGATGGAAATTTTAAAAGTTTGAACTACGCATGTGATGGTGCCATCCATCGGTACCCTTCAGCTCATGCTTTCATTAAAGGTCTATGGCTGAAAGAAGCGCATTGGATTCCATAAACGTCTGCAAGGCTTGGGGTCGAAGAACAATTTTAGGGACTCTTGCTCAAAGATGACAGACTTTTTGGTTGACCCTTTCAAAGTTAAGGGAGGGGGGGGGGGTCAGTGCTGAGCCAATCAGCTGTGGGTATGGGGGTGCCCACCCTGCAGCTGCATGGACACAAAGGGGACCCCAGACTAGCAACATCATTCATCTAATACGGTCATGTGGTCAATATCAATACTCGTCCCTTCAAATGATTGGCTCTTGCAGCTCAGCTGGCCTATAGGGCTCAGCACTGAACTATAGGCTGTTCCTTATTCCTGATGGTCAGGGGCGTTGCTAGGTGTCAAAAAGACCAGGGGCTTCAGCCCGAAGTCCAAGGCCGGAAACTGGATGGGGGGTGGGGGGATGGTTTATGTGATGCTGGCTTTTTTTTGGCTGGGCCATGACCTACCTGACTTACATACACTGACCTACCTGACCTACATACACTGACGGTAGCAATCTACATACACTGACCTACCTGACATACACTGACCTACCTACACTGACCTACCTACACTGACATTTACATACACTGTATGACCTACCTCAGCCGTGGTGTCACAGCAGGCAGTCAGTCATTCCGTCAGTCGTCCGAGGAGAACAGGAGAGCCAAGGAGTCTGGAGGGGAGGAGAGCCGAGGAGGGGAGGAGAGAAGAGGAGAGCCGCCGGAGCGTCGAGCGGGGATGTGGCGTGGCGGCCGCATTGTAATTCCCGCCTTCTGGAGCCTGCAGCGCCTATGATGGACGTCACACTTCTCGCAGTCCTGGCATTGGACCAGTGGGACGTCCATCATAGGCGTTGCGCAGGCTCCCGAAGGCGGGACCTGCTATGGCACTCGGCCGAACTCGGCCACATTCTGCGGCGCTCGGGATCAGATCGGTCCCGGTGCTCGCCGCTCACTTGGAGCTATCAATGGAGACTGACCAGCATGAGACTCGGGGCTTTTCGGGGTCACATTCGGGGCTCCAGCCCCCCTAGCCACCCCCTCCCGACGCCCCTGCTGATGGGCAACCAGCAACGTTTTTGCCCATGATTTGTGAACTTTGTGAAGGTTGGATTCACTGCAAAGCCAAACCTCATCCCTCTCACTGACCTTTGTTTTTCAGGTGTACCCCTGGATTCCATTAAGAATGTAATAACAGAAGTGGGGAAGAAGGTCACTCTGCCGTGTGGGGTGGAGTCACGCGGGAACATTGAGTGGCAAAGGGGCGGATCCCTACTCATCAGATACAAAAACTACCAGAAGCTCACAAATAATGTTATAAAAGGTAAAAAGTGAACAAGAATGAAGTAAGAACCGTTTCCTGCCCCGCCCTTTAACCACTTCCGTACCGGGCCCTTTCCCCCCTTCCTGCCCAGGACAATTTTCAGCTTTCAGCGCTGTCACACTTTGAATGACAATTACTCGGTCATACAACACTGTACACATAAAAATATCCTATAATTTTCTTCCCACAAATAGAGATTTATTTTGGTGGTATTTAATCACTGATGGGTTTTTTATTTATTTTTGTTAACAAAAACGAAAGAAGACGGAAAAATTAGAAAAAACAAAACAATTTTATATTTTGTTATAAAATTTAGCAAATAGGTACCGTATTTATCGGGGTATAGCGCGCTCCCGCGTATAGCGCGCACCCCTAAAGTTGCCCCGAATTCCTGTGGAAAAAAGTTTTTTTGTACTTACAGTTTTGGTGTCTTGCGCGGCGTCCATCGGCGGCCTCGTCGGGTCCGGCGTCCTTCTGCGGCTTCGGGTGTCCTTTTTGTCGGGTCCGGCGTCCTTCTGCGGCTTCGGGTGTCCTCTTTGTCGGGTCCGGCGTCCGTCTGCGGCTTCGGGTGTCCTCTTCGTCGGGTCTGGCGTCCTTCTGCGGCGTCCTCGCGTCCTCCCCGCTCGTTTCCCGCGCCGAGTTTGAATACTGCGCCGACATATACGGAGCGCAGTACACTCGTGTATCGTCGGGCAGGCTCGGCAACTCTCGCGCTGACGTCCTGTACGTCCAGGACGTCAGCGCGAGAGGATCCGAGACTGCCCGACAATACACGAGTGCACTGCGCTCGGTATATGTCGGCGCAGTATTCAAACTCAGCGCGGGAAAGCGGGTATCGGCGTATCCGCCGATACCCGCGTATACGCTGATAAATACGGTAATTTTTCTCCTTCATTGATGTACACTGATGAGGCTGCACTAATAGGTGACACTGGTGGGCACTGATGAGGTGACACTGGTGGGCACTCAGGGTTGGCACTGGTGGGCACTGAAAGGTGGCACTGATGGGTGGGCACTGAGAGGTAGCACTGATAGGTGGCACTGGTGTGCACTGAGAGGTGACACTGATGGCTGGCACTTATGGGCGGCACTGATGGGTGACACTGATGGGTGGCAGCGATGGGCACTGATTGGCACCACTGGTGGGCATTGTTAGGTGGCACTGATATGCATTGGTGAGGACTGGCAGGTAGCACTGGCGGGCACACATGAGGTGGCTGTTGCTCTTACTCTTTGGGACGGATGTCTCTTTAGTTGGGGAGTTCTCCTTATCGCCGCTCATCATCCACAAGACTCACCTCTCGATCACTAAACCTGATCTACAGAGTGGGGCAAAGAGGAGGAGGAGGAGGCCTGGCGGTGAACAAGGCTCTACTACAGACAGCAGACATAGTAGCTCCAAAACGCAGAAAGCGCATTCCGGAAAAACAACTCCGGTTGGTTTAACGACGATCTCACGTTGCTGAAGCAAGAGCGCGGAGAAGAAGTTCAACAGAGAAAAACCACACAACCTACAAACTAATCACCAAGAAATATCATATAGAAATCTGTAAAGCATAAAAAGATAATTTTTATAATATCCTCGCTAAAGCCGGTAACCGCCCCTGCAAACTCTTTAATTTAGTCGCTTAGTCCATGAACCTAGCCTGCCTAGAGGCTCCGAATCTTGAATCGCAACTAATTATTGGATTATTTCATTAATAAAATTGAAAAAATCCATGAAATTATTCAGCAAAAGAGAACCCCCATCGACTCCCCTGTAAATCATAAAGGCAACATTTACACAAATATGCCGCAATCAATCAAATTCAGACTTAAGTCCATCCCTATCGACACCACCAAAAATATCATTGGAACCCTGCGAGACAGCACAGCGCCCAATGATATCATCCCCACTAAACTGTTCAAAGAATGTGCCGATATTGTGGCACCGGCTATCACGCACCTCATAAACCAATCGTTTAAGGAAGGCATGGTGCCGACCCCCCTGAAACAAGGAATAATTAAACCCATTAAAAAAAAACACCCTCGACCCCAAAGACTGCCGCCCCATAACAGTTCAAATAGTTTGGAAAAAATATTTTCAAACCACGAAGGTGGTAGAAAAAAACACTGCGCTAAACTAAAAATAATAAATGAGAAAACACGTGAGTGTAAGAAGCAGCCAGTACCTATTACCTATAACCAAAGTAAAAAGAACAAGAAAAATAAAAAAAGGTACGGCGCTACATATAAGATGATCACAAAAAATATTGAATGATTAGTGAAAATGAGAACAAAAAAAGTTCAGTAAAGGTCCACAAGAGGACTAAGGAATGTGATATGAGTCCATAATATGTAAATAAACAGTGATGTTGAAAAGTAGAAAATCCTCCACCGTAGAAGACACCCGATGAAAATAAAGTTGTAGTCTCCTTACCAGATGGTAAGACCGATATTGCAGCGGTCTTAATTAAGCCTAGGGATATTTAGAAGTCCTCCCAAAAGACTGCCTTGAATGCTGTGATAGTTTCTCATATGCTGGGTGCATACCACCAAAAAGGTTCCCTTCAGGCTCCCATGTAACATAAAACAATAAAGAGCCACATAGTGTGAATCCGTATGAATAAGGGTTTAATTCAGTAAAAAGGTGCGCACTTACAGTTAGAAGAACGTTAACCAGCCGGGTGGTGCGTGATGACGTCACAAGCTAGGCCACGCCTACGCGTTTCGTCACATACAGGACGTCGTCGGGGATTGGCAGCCAATCCCCGACGACGTCCTGTATGTGACGAAACGCGTAGGCGTGGCCTAGCTTGTGACGTCATCACGCACCACCCGGAGACACACGGCGACGGAGTGCTGAGCGAGACGGAGGAAAAACAACAGTGGAGACGCCACTCCATACACAACCCCCCTTATTTTTATGCTGGTTAACGTTCTTCTAACTGTAAGTGCGCACCTTTTTACTGAATTAAACCCTTATTCATACGGATTCACACTATGTGGCTCTTTATTGTTTTATGTTACATGGGAGCCTGAAGGGAACCTTTTTGGTGGTATGCACCCAGCATATGAGAAACTATCACAGCATTCAAGGCAGTCTTTTGGGAGGACTTCTAAATATCCCTAGGCTTAATTAAGACCGCTGCAATATCGGTCTTACCATCTGGTAAGGAGACTACAACTTTATTTTCATCGGGTGTCTTCTACGGTGGAGGATTTTCTACTTTTCAACATCACTGTTTATTTACATATTATGGACTCATATCACATTTTTTAGTCCTCTTGTGGACCTTTACTGAACTTTTTTTGTTCTCATTTTCACTAATCATTCAATATTTTTTGTGATCATCTTATATGTAGCGCCGTACCTTTTTTTATTTTTCTAGTTCAAATAGTTTGTTATTGAACTGATGAGAACAATTTCTGCCGGTAATGGGGTACCATAGGCCTACACACAGGGTGTGCCAGGCAGGGCCGCCATCTCAATTTGCGGCGGCAGCCCCCCCCTGCTTCTCAATTCACGGCACCCCCCCACTTCTCAATCCGCCTCCCCCCCCCCCCTCTGCTCCAAGGGGCCCATGCCTGAAGCTGATGTAAGGAGCCACATAATTCCTGATGGTGGCCCCCTGGTGCCAGGTGTGACACCCTAATTATTATTATTATTATTATACAGGATTTATATAGCGCCAACAGTTTGCGCAGCGCTTTACATCAGGGAAGACAGTACAGTCACAATACAAATCACCCCGTGCGCATTAAGCCGGCCATAGATGGATCGAATCTCGGTTAGTTCAAGAGGGACTGGCCCGAGATTCAGTCCATCTATAGGCAGGCTGGTTGTACTGAAGTCAGTCCATCCAGCTGCGCACGCTTATGTGTGGTCCCCTCAGACATCAGATGAGGGCACAGGATGTAATCGATCCTCAATGTACAGGGAATCCTCCACATGTTTCGTGGAAAAAGCGCTTCTTCAGGAGGAATAATATAAAGTAACAGAAACAGAATAACATTCTGACACATCCAATAACATTGATAACAATGGTGCTTCATCACATATGGCTTCCCAGGGCCGCCATCAGGAATATTGGGGCCCCTTACACAGCTTCAGGCATGGGCCCCCTGGAGCAGAGAACCGGGGGGGGGGGGGTGCTGCAGCCTCAGATTGAAAAGCGGGGGGTGATGGAAGTTGAGAAGTGGTGTCGCAAGTAGTTGAGAAGCGGGGGACGCCGCAAATCGAGAAGCTGGGGGGGGGGCTGCCGCCGCGAATAAAGAGGAAAAAGGGGCACGCCATCCGGGGCCCTGGAGACCACCGGGCCCCTTAGAGGTCGGAGGGGGGGCTTTGGGTGCTGATGATTTTTTTTTAAAAAGGGGGATGCCATCCGGGCCCCTTACAGGTGCACTGCCTGTACCCCCCTGATGGCGGCCCTGTGGCTACCCATCACATTCAGCTACCCGCTGGAGTGCGCAATGCGTGACGCCGCCATATGCGTTCCAACGCTTTTACAAATGTGATGGGTCGCCGAAGAATACAGCTGGAGAATTTCGCTGAAAGGAATTTGTGAACGTTTCAGTATTTGCTTTTCGATGAGAATTTAGCATTTGTGTTAGTGTTGGAATGCATATGGCGGCGTCGCGCATGCGCACTCCAGCCGGTAGCCAGATAGATGGGGGAGGGGCTTGTAGTCCACCTAACTCCTCCCACCCTAAAAGAAAAATGATATTTCCCCCGTTTTTGTAACCCTTTGATCTCTGTGATTTCAGATTCCGATCGCTTCAACATTCCGGACCAATCACGCAGCGACCTGGAGATAAGTGATGTGCGGAGAAGAGATTCGGGGAATTTCACCTGCCAGAGAGACAAGAGAAACGTTCTTCATAAAGTGCAACTCCTCGTCTTTGCAGGTCAGCCAATGGGGGAGCTACAAATTCTATCAGCACGTGAACTCCGACCCTGAATACCCAGAGCTACCACCTCCAAACTGGGGCCCTTGCCTTTTCCTGCCCCTCGGGGCACCAATCCTTTCCCCCTCCCCCTCCACAACACCAACATGCCCTGATTATTGGTGCAGTCCCATCAGTGCCGCCTATCTGTGCCCATCAGTGCCACCTATCTGTGCCCATCAGTGCAGTCTATAAGTGGACATCAGTGCAGCCTATCAGTACCCATCAGTGCCACCTATCAGTGCCACCTATCAGTGCCCATCAGTGCAGTCTATAAGTGGACATCAGTGCAGCCTATCAGTGGCCATCAGTGCCACCTATCAGTGGCCATCAGTGCCACCTATCAGTGCCCATCAGTGCCACCTATCAGTGCCCATCAGTGTAACCTATCAGTGCCCATCAGTGCCGCCTATCAGTGCCCATCAGTGTAACCTATCAGTGCCCATCAGTTCTGCCTATCAGTGCCCATCAGTGTCACATATCAGTGCCCATAAGTGCTGCCTATCAGTGCTGCCTATCAGTGTCACCTATCAGTGCCCATCAGTTCTGCCTATCTGTGCCCATCAGTGCAGTCTATAAGTGGACATCAGTGCAGCCTATCAGTGGCCATCAGTGCCACCTATCAGTGCCCATCAGTGCCACCTATCAGTGCCCATCAGTGTAACCTATCAGTGCCCATCAGTTGTGCCCATCAGTGTCACATATCAGTGCCCATAAGTGCTGCCTATCAGTGCCCATCAGTGTCACCTATCAGTGCCCATCAGTTCTGCCTATCTGTGCCCATCAGTGCAGTCTATAAGTGGACATCAGTGCAGCCTATCTGTGCCCATCAGTGCCACCTATCAGTGGCCATCAGTGCCACCTATAAGTGCCCATCAGTGTCGCCTATCAGTGCCCATCAGTGTAACCTATAAATGCCCATCAGTTCTGCCTATCAGTGCCCATAAGTGCTGCCTATCAGTGCTAATCAGTGCTGCCTATCAGTGCCCATCATTGGCGCCTATAAGTGCCCATCAGTGTCACCTATCAGTGCCCATAAGTGCTGCCTATCAGTGCCCATCAGTGTCAACCTATCAGTGCCCATAAGTGCTGCCTATCAGTGCCCATCAGTTCTGCCTATCAGTGCCCATCATTGCCGCCTATAAGTGCCCATCAGTGTCGCTTATCAGTGCCCATCAGTGTCACCTATCAGTGCCCATAAGTGCTGCCTATCAGTGCTAATCAGTGCTGCCTATCAGTGCCCATCAGTGTCCCCTATCATTGCCCATCAGTGTCCCCTATCAGTGCCCATCAGTGTCGCCTATCAGTGCCCATCAGTGTCACCTATCAGTGCCCATCAGTGTCGCCTATCATTGCCCAACCCATTCAGAAGACAAGAATGCCCCTTCCCCCGTCTCGCCAGTTGAACCCGCCCCCGCGGATCCTGTGGTGACGGAGGATCTGCTCTTATTATCTCTTGCAGTGTCGGCGACTCCTTCCGCAATCCTCTTGTCCTCGGAGGACCTGGAACTGAAGATGTCTCCTGAGGAAGTCCCGGGGCTTCAGGTGTATTGGACGAGGGGTGAGGATCGGCCTCTCAGGAAAGGATCGAGTGTAGAGGTGAAGGAGGTGGATCTGCAGAGCGGGGGTCAGTATTGGTGTCATATAAAGATGGAAGGCGGCGAAGAACTCCGAATCCCGACAGCCATCCGCGTTCTCGGTAATGGAAGGAACATCAGATTTGTGTTTTCAATGTTTATTGGGATTTATAAAAGTTTAGCTTTGGTGTCATCGGCCCACAAAGACAAAGAAAGGTTACAGCTTATCATTACCACTACTGACTGGTTGCTAGAGGTTACAGCTTATCATTACCACTACTGACTGGTTGCTAGAGGTTACAGCTTATCATTACCACTACTGACTGGTTGCTAGAGGTTACAGTGTATCATTACCACTACTGACTGGTTGCTAGAGGTTACAGTGTATCATTACCACTACTGACTGGTTGCTAGAGGTTACAGCACATGATTTCTTCTTGTTGATTGAATGCTAGAGATTACTGTACAGTAATACTGCTCACTGATTGGTTGCTAGAGGTTACAGAGGGGCATGATATACATATGAATGTCGGTTATTTACATGTAAACACAGGGGGCCAGATTCACGTAGCGCAGCGGATCTATAGATCCGCTCGATCTACGTGAATTAAGATCCGCTCCCGCAAGTTTAGGAGGCAAGTGGCTAATTCACAAACCACTTACCTCCAAACTTGCGACGGCGGATCCTAAATCCCCCGGCGGAATTCAAATTCCGCGGCTAGGGGGAGTGTACTATTTAAATCAGGCGCGTTCCCGCGCCGATTTAAATGCGCATGCGTCGTCCGGGGAATTTCCCGGCGTGCATTGCTCCCACTGACGTCGCTAGGACGTCATTGGTTTCGACGTCAGCGGGACTTGCGACGCGCGTGTTCGTGAATCGGCGTACGCAAACGACGTAGGAAAATTCAAATTCGACGCGGGAACGTCGGCTATACTTAACATTGGCTGCGCCTGATAAAAGAAGGGGTAAGTATACGACGGAAAACTGCTACGGAAACGACGTAAGAAGACTGCGACGGGTCCGCGTACGTTCGTGAATTTGCGTATCTCGCTGATTTACATATTATTTATCGTAAATCAGCGGGAACGCCCCCGGCGCCATTTTTAAATCCAAAAAAAGATCCGACAGTGTAACACAGTGTAACACAGTCAGATCTTAGCCCTATCTATGCGTATGTGATTCTATGAATGAGGCGCATAGATAGGACCAGTGTAAGTCAGAGATACGATGGGGGATCAGGAGATATCAGGAGATAATACACCGGAGTATCTCTTTGTGAATCTGGCCCAGAGTCTGCAGGTGAGTCATCCGTACACAACAATAGGGCAGAGCTGGGCAGCATTAGTAGCAGCACTTCACACTGAGATATCAGGACACAGCACGGGACTAAAACTTCAAAAGACAAGGGAATTTAAACTGGGATAGCCGGAAAGTATGAGGCAGCTGCTTTGGGCCCCACAACAATGACAGGGCCCAGGGCAGCTGTCCCTTTTGCCCCCCGCCTTAGAGACGACCCTGAGCTTGAGGCAGTGCCCTGGATGACTTCTTCTAATCTGAAATGGGGGTCGTCCTAACACTTTCCACACCGAGGTCACAGATAAAGATCGGGCCGAGGATCAAACCCTCATTTCCACACCGAGGTCACAGATAAAGATCGGGCCGAGGATCTCCACCTCCAATGAATGTTGATGAGACTTTTTCGGAAGCCCTTTGCGTTCCCCGTCCTTCACCTGGTTTGCTTTTTCCTTTAGGTTCCTCCAGTCCCTCCTCGGGCATTGTGTACATTCAGGACCCCAAGTCCCTCATCCTCCCCTGGAAGTTCAATTTCCCAGTGAAGTCCAATGAAGTGAAGGTTGTGGAAGGGAAGGTCACTTACCCCTCCGAGGTGGTCCATGGGCTCAATACCTCGGGGGGTTCTGTCTGCTGGCCTGAGGGCTGCGCTGGGGACGTGAGCGCCTTGGACCTCCATCTTTCTCATCCCACAATTGGAGAATATCGGATGGAGATTCTTCTAGAGATGGAGGGCAGGAGGAGGACGAGGCTGCAGAGGAAGGTCTGTGTGGCCGGGCTCACAGGTCAGTGCTTGTCAAAAACGTTTGCCCGCTTTCATACAGTGGGGGCTGGGGCTCAACATTAAGGGGGGGCGCAAACGGAAAAAAAATAATTGCAGCCTCACTGTGCCCATCAAACGCAGCCACTGTGCCCATCAAACGCAGCCACTGTGCCCATCAAACGCAGCCACTGTGCCCATCAAACGCAGCCACTGTGCCCATCACACGCAGCCACTGTGCCCATCAAACGCAGCCACTGTGCCCTCAATTGTCACCACTGTGCCATCAAACGCAGCCACTGTGCCCATCAAACGCAGCCACTGTGCCCTCAATTGTCACCACTGTGCCCATCAATTGTCACCACTGTGCCATCAATTGTCACCACTGTGCCATCATTTGTCACCACTGTGCCATGCCATCAAACGCAGCCACTGTGCCCATCAAACGCAGCCACTGTGCCCTCAATTGTCACCACTGTGCCATCAAACGCAGCCACTGTGCCCATCAAACGCAGCCACTGTGCCCTCAATTGTCACCACTGTGCCCATCAATTGTCACCACTGTGCCATCAATTGTCACCACTGTGCCATCATTTGTCACCACTGTGCCATGCCATCAAACGCAGCCACTGTGCCCATCAAACGCAGCCACTGTGCCCATCAAATGCAGCCACTGTGCCATCAAATGCAGCCACTGTGCCCATCAAACGCAGCCACTGTGCCCATCAAACGCAGCCACTGTGCCCATCAATTGTCACCACTGTGCCATGCCATCAAACGCATCCACTGTGCCCATCAATTGTGTGCACTGCCAAAAAAATCTTTATTTTCTTTTTTTTTTCTTTTTTCGGAAATTCGGGAAAAAAAAAAAAAATTATTTTTTCGGAAATTCGAAAAAAAAAAAATCAGTTTTATTCGTTTTTTTGCTTTTTTCGGAAATTAGGAAATTCGGAATTCCGAATTTTCGGATCTCCGAAAAAAGCAAGAAACGAATAAAACGGAAAAAACGAAATTTCAGAAAAAAAAGAATGAAACCAAAATGATTTTTTTTTTTTCGGAAATTCCAAAAATTTGGAAAATTTCAGAAATAAAAAAATCCACAATTTGGAAAATTCCACAATTTAAAAAAAAATTAAATTTTTCGAATTTTTCATTTTCGAAATTTCGAAAATGAAAAATTCCAAAATTCGAAGTTTCGAAAATGAAAAATTTGAAATTTCGAAAAAGAAAAGTTTCAAAAATTCGAAAATGAAAAATTCCAAAATTCGAAATTTTGAAAATTAGAAAATTCGAAATTTCGAAAATTAGAAAATTCGGAATTTCGAAAATTAGAAAATTCGGAATTTTGAGAATTATAAATTTCGAAAATTCATAAATTCGAAATTTCGAAAATGAAAAATTCGTAAATTGGAAAAATAAAAAATTAGAAAATTAGAAAATTGAAAATTCGAAATTTCTAAAATCGAAAATGAAAAATTCGAAATTTCTAAAATCGAAAAATTCGAAATTTCTAAAATTCAGAATTTCTAAAATTCGGAATTTCTAAAATTAAAAAAACTACATTTTTTCGTATTTCCGGATTTCCGAAAATTCGAAATTGAAAATTCGGAAATTTAAAAATTCGGAAATATGAAATTTAAAAATTCGAAAATGAAAAATATCCAAAATTCGAAATTTCAAAAATAAAAAATTTGAAATTTCGAAAATTAGAAAATTGAAAAATTCGAAATTTCAAAAATCGAAAATGAAAAATTTGAAAATTAAAAAATAAATGAAAAATTCGAAATTGTCACCACTGTGCCCATCAAATGCAGCCACTGTGCCATCAATTGTCACCACTGTGCCCCTCAATTGTTGCCACTGGGCCAATTGTCGCCACTGTGCCCTTTGTCACCACTGTGCCCTTTAATTGTTGCCACTGTGCCCATTGTCACCACTGTGCCCTTTGTCACCACTGTGCCCATTGATGCCACTGTGCCCTTTGTCACCTCTGTGCCCATTGTTGCCGCTGTGCCCTGTAAAATGCACTTACCTTACTCCTTCCACGTCCCTCGATGTCTTCTCCCGCCTTGGTGACGCTTCAGCCAATCAGGTTACCGATAACCAGAATCGGTGAACCTGATTGGCTGAGACGGCCGTCAGTCTTATCCAAGGGACGCACCTCCCGTACGTTCCGAGGATAAGCTTCCAAGAGCTGAGGGCTGTACTCGGAAAGCCTATCAGAGCCGCTGGCCAACTTCCACACAGCCAACCAGCTGCCGTTATTCAGGTGGCCGGCGCTCACCTTCCGGCCATCTCTGAATAGACCAGCGCCAGCCGGCGACAATAACATACATTCATGCAATGTTATTAGACTCAGTGGCGGGCGAGAGCCAGAGGGGGCGGCGCTCCAGCGCCCTCTATGGACGGACCGCCACTGCTTTCATATACAGTTCAACCTCGGATTGCGAGAAACGCAGTTAATGAGTGTTTCGCAAAACGAGCGCTGTATTTAAAAAAAATCCGAACTCGGTTTGCGGTGTGCAGTACCGCGTTTGGCCTGAGGTGGGGGTGGGGGGTGTCAGAGCCGAGCGGAGCTGTTCGGAAACACTGGGGTAGATTCAGTAAGCAATTGCGCTGCGTATCCATAGATACGCAGCGCAATTGCTTAGTTGCGCCGGCGTATCGACTTTTCTGTATTCAGAAAGCTCGATACGCCGACTGCAGCCTAAGATATGACTGGCATAAGGCTCTTAGGCCGTCGTATCGTAGGCTGCATTCTTATGATGGCCGCTAGGTGGCGTTCTCGTAGTGGTCAGCGTATAGTATGCAAATTGCATACTCACGCCCGTACGCGCGCCCTGCGTTGTCATTTTACGTCGTTTGCGTTCGTCGGTTTCTACGTAAGGCTGCCCATGCTATTAGCAGGGGCAGCCAATGCTACGTATACCCGTCGTTCCCGCGCCGCGATTTTTAAAAATTACGTCGCTTGTGTAAGTGAATCGTGAATGGCGCTGGACGCCATTTACATTCGCGTTGAAGCAAATGACGTCCTTTACCGCAATGCACGTCGGGAGAGTTTCCCGACGGAGCATGCGCTCTACGTTCGGCGCGGGGAACGCGCCTAATTTAAATAATCCACGCCCCCTACGGGATCATTTAAATTACGCGCGCTTACGCCGGGCAGTTTTTACGGAGCGCACACGCAAATTACGGAGCTACTGCTTCGTGAATGAAGCGTAGCGCAAGTAATTTACGGAGGCGTAGCGTAAAAACGGTACGCTGCGCCTCCGTAGTAGTGCACGCCCCTACCTGAATCCACCCCACTCTGTTCTCGAGCTGTCCACGGGCCTTTCTGTGTATTTCCGAGGCTCTCTGGCGCCCCCTCCCACCTCTGGCCACAACGCGGTATTGCATGCCAATGAAGTCAATGCGGAACAAATTATTTTAGTTTCCATTGACTTCAATGGGGAAACTCGCTTTGATATGAGAGTGCTTTGGATTACAAGCGTTCTCCCGGAACGGATTATCCTCCGAGGTTCCACTTACTCCATGTTGTATTTCCATAGCAGGCTGGCCGAGAAGAGTAGAGAACTTCGATGGAGTTCATCGGTCATGGATGTCTTGTGGCTGTTCTTGACTCATCCAGAGTTTCTCTCTCAGGGTTCAGCCCTGCACCCGCTCCTCCTTGACTTTAATGGCGTGGTGGTCAAAGCCCGGGCACTGGCAGAGCATGGCGTCTCTGAGCCAAGGTGGTCTCTATCATGCCAAGGAGGACTCACAAGTCTTCTTCTCATGAAGTGGATCATTGCAGGTGGAAGGCCCGGGCTTCACACCACTAAGAGGCGGGTGCCGGACCTGGGGTTACCAACCCGGACCCAACCTTGAGGGAGAATCTCTAGATGAGCCAATGGCGGCCTTGGGATGTCTGTGAGGTGGTTGGAAGACTCGACTCCTCTGGTCTGAATTCTGTCCATCCCGGTAATGAGACGTTCCGCGGGGGAAGGGGGAGAAGAGTTGATGACCATCATGTGGTTCTGTTCCCACCATTGCAGTCTCCTCCTCTGAGGCCGACCTCTCCATGGACTCCATCGTCACCCTTCTGTGCCAAACAAACTGCCTGGAAGAGGACGGGCGGCTCTGCTGGCAAAACACCAACATAAAGCGGGAAAAGTGCGGCCCCCCGGGGGGAAGAAACCTGACCGAGGAAGTGACCGTCACCCCGGAGACCCTGGGGAACTGGACCTGCCGCGTCCTCCTCCGAGAGAAGACCGCCGTCAGCGCTAATCTGACACTCGGTAGGTGATTGTCCCACAGAGACTGTCTGCAGTCTCTGATCATCTCCTGTATTATGTCTGCAGTCTCTGATCATCTCCTATATTATGTCTGCAGTCTCTGACCATCTCCTGTATTATGTCTGCAGTCTCTGATCATCTCCTGTATTATGTCTGCAGTCTCTGATCATCTCCTGTACTATGTCTGCAGTCTCTGATCATCTCCTGTATTATGTCTGCAGTCTCTGATCATCTCCTGTACTATGTCTGCAGTCTCTGATCATCTCCTGTATCATGTCTGCAGTCTCTGACCCTCTCCTGTATTATGTCTGCAGTCTCTGATCATCTCCTGTACTATGTCTGCAGTCTCTGATCATCTCCTGTATTATGTCTGCAGTCTCTGATCATCTCCTGTATTATGTCTGCAGTCTCTGACCATCTCCTGTATTATGTCTGCAGTCTCTGATCATCTCCTGTACTATGTCTGCAGTCTCTGATCATCTCCTGTATTATGTCTGCAGTCTCTGATCGTCTCCTGTACTATGTCTGCAGTCTCTGATCATCTCCTGTATTATGTCTGCAGTCTCTGATCATCTCCTGTATTATGTCTGCAGTCTCTGATCATCTCCTGTATTATGTCTGCAGTCTCTGATCATCTCCTGTATTATGTCTGCAGTCTCTGATCATCTCCTGTACTATGTCTGCAGTCTCTGATCATCTCCTGTATTATGTCTGCAGTCTCTGATCGTCTCCTGTACTATGTCTGCAGTCTCTGATCATCTCCTGTATTATGTCTGCAGTCTCTGATCATCTCCTGTACTATGTCTGCAGTCTCTGATCATCTCCTGTACTATGTCTGCAGTCTCTGACCATCTCCTGTACTATGTCTGCAGTCTCTGATCATCTCCTGTACTATGTCTGCAGTCTCTGATCATCTCCTGTATTATGTCTGCAGTCTCTGATCATCTCCTGTATTATGTCTGCAGTCTCTGATCATCTCCTGTATTATGTCTGCAGTCTCTGATCATCTCCTGTATTATGTCTGCAGTCTCTGATCATCTCCTGTATTATGTCTGCAGTCTCTGATCATCTCCTGTATTATGTCTGCAGTCTCTGATCATCTCCTGTACTATGTCTGCAGTCTCTGATCATCTCCTGTATTATGTCTGCAGTCTCTGATCATCTCCTGTACTATGTCTGCAGTCTCTGATCATCTCCTGTACTATGTCTGCAGTCTCTGACCATCTCCTGTATTATGTCTGCAGTCTCTGATCATCTCCTGTACTATGTCTGCAGTCTCTGATCATCTCCTGTATTATGTCTGCAGTCTCTGATCATCTCCTGTACTATGTCTGCAGTCTCTGACCATCTCCTGTACTATGTCTGCAGTCTCTGATCATCTCCTGTATTATGTCTGCAGTCTCTGATCATCTCCTGTACTATGTCTGCAGTCTCTGATCATCTCCTGTATTATGTCTGCAGTCTCTGACCATCTCCTGTATTATGTCTGCAGTCTCTGATCATCTCCTGTACTATATCTGCAGTCTCTGATCATCTCCTGTACTATGTCTGCAGTCTCTGACCATCTCCTGTACTATGTCTGCAGTCTCTGATCATCTCCTGTACTATGTCTGCAGTCTCTGATCATCTCCTGTATTATGTCTGCAGTCTCTGATCATCTCCTGTATTATGTCTGTAGTCTCTGATCATCTCCTGTATTATGTCTGCAGCCTCTGATCATCTCCTGTACTATGTCTGCAGTCTCTGATCATCTCCTGTATTATGTCTGCAGTCTCTGACCATCTCCTGTACTATGTCTGCAGTCTCTGACCATCTCCTGTACTATGTCTGCAGTCTCTGATCATCTCCTGTACTATGTCTGCAGTCTCTGATCATCTCCTGTATTATGTCTGCAGTCTCTGACCATCTCCTGTATCATGTCTGCAGTCTCTGATCATCTCCTGTATCATGTCTGCAGTCTCTGATCATCTCCTGTACTATGTCTGCAGTCTCTGATCATCTCCTGTACTATATCTGCAGTCTCTGATCGCCTCCTGTATTATGTCTGCAGTCTCTGATCATCTCCTGTACTATGTCTGCAGTCTCTGATCATCTCCTGTACTATATCTGCAGTCTCTGATCATCTCCTGTATCATGTCTGCAGTCTCTGACCATCTCCTGTACTATATCTGCAGTCTCTGATCATCTCCTGTATCATGTCTGCAGTCTCTGATCATCTCCTGTATTATGTCTGCAGTCTCTGATTATCTCCTGTATTATGTCTGCAGTCTCTGATCATCTCCTGTACTATGTCTGCAGTCTCTGATCATCTCCTGTACTATATCTGCAGTCTCTGATCATCTCCTGTATCATGTCTGCAGTCTCTGACCATCTCCTGTACTATATCTGCAGTCTCTGATCATCTCCTGTATCATGTCTGCAGTCTCTGATCATCTCCTGTATTATGTCTGCAGTCTCTGATCATCTCCTGTATCATGTCTGCAGTCTCTGATCATCTCCTGTACTATGTCTGCAGTCTCTGACCATCTCCTGTACTATATCTGCAGTCTCTGACCATCTCCTGTATTATGTCTGCAGTCTCTGACCATCTCCTGTATTATGTCTGCAGTCTCTGATCATCTCCTGTATTATGTCTGCAGTCTCTGACCATCTCCTGTATTATGTCTGCAGTCTCTGATCATCTCCTGTATTATGTCTGCAGTCTCTGATCATCTCCTGTACTATGTCTGCAGTCTCTGATCATCTCCTGTACTATGTCTGCAGTCTCTGATCATCTCCTGTACTATGTCTGCAGTCTCTGACCGTCTCCCGCCCTCTTCTTCCAGCTGTAGGGGTGGAGGCGGAGTCCCGGAAGATGTCGGGTTACCTGTTCTGGGTGACGATTGGCGTCGGCGTTCTCCTTCTCCTCCTGATTGTGATGATCGTTGTCGTCGCGGCGGCTCGGTCGCGCAGGATGGTGAGTACTGGAAATACCGATCCCTCCACGAGTCTTCAATCCGATCCTAAGTGTGCCGATCGATCGTTTCTTCTCTGCACTGCATTTGGCCACTAGATGGTGCTAAATATCATAGGAGATTATCAGAGGCCCCCTTCATGTCAAAGTACCCCATTGCATCAGAATCCCCATTATACAGTAGAGCCCCCCCCCCCTATATTCTCAGGCCCCCATCACATCAAAGTCCCTCTATTACATCAGACCCCCCCCCCCCCCTCACCCATCCCCCTCTTAACCTTAACCCTCCCTACCTTTTGGCTCCAGCAGAGGGCGGGGGGGGTGGACAGTCCTTTCCTGAATGCTGGGATGGCGTCACCTGCCCTGGATCAGTGTCAACAGTCACCATGCTGCAGGTGGGCAGCCATAGTATCACCATAGTATCACCATAGTATCACCATAGTATCACCATAGTATCACCATAGTACCACCATAGTACCACCATAGTATCACCATAGTAACACCATAGTAACACCATAGTATCACCATAGTACCACCATAGTACCACCATAGTATCACCATAGTATCACTATAGTATCACCATAGTATCACCATAGTAACACCATAGTATCACCATAGTAACACCATAGTAACACCATAGTACCACCATAGTACCACCATAGTAACACCATAGTATCACCATAGTATCACCATAGTATCACCATATTACCACCATAGTATCACCATAGTATCACCATAGTACCACCATAGTATCACCATAGTACCACCATAGTACCACCATAGTACCACCATAGTATCACCATATTACCACCATAGTATCACCATAGTATCACCATAGTAACACCATAGTATCACCATAGTAACACCATAGTAACACCATAGTACCACCATAGTACCACCATAGTATCACCATAGTACCACCATAGTATCACCATAGTATCACCATAGTATCACCATATTACCACCATAGTATCACCATAGTATCACCATAGTACCACCATAGTATCACCATAGTACCACCATAGTACCACCATAGTACCACCATAGTATCACCATATTACCACCATAGTATCACCATAGTAACACCATAGTATCACCATAGTATCACCATATTACCACCATAGTATCACCATAGTATCACCATAATACCACCATAGTAACACCATAGTATCACCATAGTATCACCATATTACCACCATAGTATCACCATATTACCACCATAGTATCACCATAGTATCACCATAGTATCACCATAGTATCACCATAGTAACACCATAGTAACACCATAGTAACACCATAGTAACACCATAGTATCACCATAGTACCACCATAGTAACACCATAGTATCACCATAGTAACACCATAGTATCACCATAGTATCACCATAGTATCACCATAGTAACACCATAGTATCACCATAGTATCACCATAGTACCACCATAGTACCACCATAGTACCACCATAGTATCACCATAGTACCACCATAGTACCACCATAGTACCACCATAGTATCACCATAGTATCACCATAGTACCACCATAGTATCACCATAGTATCACCATAGTACCACCATAGTATCACCATAGTATCACCATAGTACCACCATAGTATCACCATAGTAACACCATAGTATCACCATATTACCACCATAGTATCACCATAGTATCACCATAGTACCACCATAGTAACACCATAGTATCACCATAGTATCACCATATTACCACCATAGAATCACCATATTACCACCATAGTATCACCATAGTATCACCATAGTATCACCATAGTAACACCATAGTATCACCATAGTAACACCATAGTACCACCATAGTACCACCATAGTACCACCATAGTATCACCATAGTACCACCATATTACCACCATAGTACCACCATAGTATCACCATAGTACCACCATAGTACCACCATAGTACCACCATAGTATCACCATAGTATCACCATATTACCACCATAGTATCACCATAGTAACACCATAGTATCACCATAGTATCACCATATTACCACCATAGTATCACCATAGTATCACCATAATACCACCATAGTAACACCATAGTATCACCATAGTATCACCATATTACCACCATAGTATCACCATATTACCACCATAGTATCACCATAGTATCACCATAGTATCACCATAGTAACACCATAGTATCACCATAGTAACACCATAGTAACACCATAGTAACACCATAGTAACACCATAGTATCACCATAGTACCACCATAGTAACACCATAGTATCACCATAGTAACACCATAGTATCACCATAGTATCACCATAGTATCACCATAGTACCACCATAGTACCACCATAGTACCACCATAGTATCACCATAGTACCACCATAGTACCACCATAGTATCACCATAGTATCACCATAGTACCACCATAGTATCACCATAGTATCACCATAGTACCACCATAGTACCACCATAGTAACACCATAGTATCACCATAGTATCACCATATTACCACCATAGTATCACCATAGTATCACCATAGTACCACCATAGTAACACCATAGTATCACCATAGTATCACCATATTACCACCATAGAATCACCATATTACCACCATAGTATCACCATAGTATCACCATAGTATCACCATAGTAACACCATAGTATCACCATAGTAACACCATAGTAACACCATAGTATCACCATAGTACCACCATAGTAACACCATAGTATCACCATAGTAACACCATAGTATCACCATAGTATCACCATAGTATCACCATAGTATCACCATAGTAACACCAAAGTATCACCATAGTATCACCATAGTACCACCATAGTATCACCATAGTATCACCATAGTATCACCATAGTACCACCATAGTACCACCATAGTATCACCATAGTATCACCATAGTACCACCATAGTATCACCATAGTATCACCATAGTACCACCATAGTATCACCATAGTAACACCATAGTAACACCATAGTATCACCATAGTAACACCATAGTACCACCATAGTATCACCATAGTATCACCATAGTACCACCATAGTATCACCATAGTATCACCATAGTACCACCATAGTATCACCATAGTATCACCATAGTACCACCATAGTATCACCATAGTATCACCATAGTATCACCATAGTACCACCATAGTACCACCATAGTATCACCATAGTATCACCATAGTACCACCATAGTATCACCATAGTATCACCATAGTACCACCATAGTATCACCATAGTAACACCATAGTAACACCATAGTATCACCATAGTAACACCATAGTAACACCATAGTACCACCATAGTATCACCATAGTATCACCATAGTACCACCATAGTATCACCATAGTATCACCATAGTACCACCATAGTATCACCATAGTATCACCATAGTACCACCATAGTATCACCATAGTAACACCATAGTAACACCATAGTATCACCATAGTAACACCATAGTATCACCATAGTAACACCATAGTACCACCATAGTACCACCATAGTATCACCATAGTAACACCATAGTATCACCATAGTACCACCATAGTATCACCATAGTAACACCATAGTATCACCATAGTACCACCAGTATCATGATAGTATCACGATAGTATCACCATAGACACACCATAGTATCACCATAGTATCACCATAGTACCACCATAGTATCACCATAGTACCACCATAGTACCACCATAGTACCACCATAGTATCACCATAGTACCACCATATTACCACCATAGTATCACCATAGTAACACCATAGTATCACCATAGTATCACCATATTACCACCATAGTATCACCATATTACCACCATAGTATCACCATAGTAACACCATAGTATCACCATAGTATCACCATATTACCACCATAGTATCACCATAGTACCACCATAGTAACACCATAGTATCACCATAGTATCACCATATTACCACCATAGAATCACCATATTACCACCATAGTATCACCATAGTATCACCATAGTATCACCATAGTAACACCATAGTATCACCATAGTAACACCATAGTATCACCATAGTACCACCATAGTAACACCATAGTATCACCATAGTAACACCATAGTATCACCATAGTAACACCATAGTATCACCATAGTATCACCATAGTATCACCATAGTATCACCATAGTAACACCAAAGTATCACCATAGTATCACCATAGTACCACCATAGTATCACCATAGTATCACCATAGTACCACCATAGTACCACCATAGTATCACCATAGTATCACCATAGTACCACCATAGTATCACCATAGTATCACCATAGTACCACCATAGTATCACCATAGTAACACCATAGTAACACCATAGTATCACCATAGTAACACCATAGTAACACCATAGTACCACCATAGTATCACCATAGTATCACCATAGTATCACCATAGTACCACCATAGTATCACCATAGTATCACCATAGTATCACCATAGTATCACCATAGTACCACCATAGTATCACCATAGTAACACCATAGTAACACCATAGTATCACCATAGTAACACCATAGTATCACCATAGTAACACCATAGTACCACCATAGTACCACCATAGTATCACCATAGTAACACCATAGTAACACCATAGTATCACCATAGTACCACCATAGTATCACCATAGTAACACCATAGTATCACCATAGTACCACCAGTATCATGATAGTATCACGATAGTATCACCATAGTAACACCATAGTATCACCATAGTATCACCATATTACCACCATAGAATCACCATATTACCACCATAGTATCACCATAGTATCACCATAGTATCACCATAGTAACACCATAGTATCACCATAGTAACACCATAGTAACACCATAGTATCACCATAGTACCACCATAGTAACACCATAGTAACACCATAGTATCACCATAGTAACACCATAGTATCACCATAGTATCACCATAGTATCACCATAGTATCACCATAGTAACACCAAAGTATCACCATAGTATCACCATAGTACCACCATAGTATCACCATAGTATCACCATAGTACCACCATAGTACCACCATAGTATCACCATAGTATCACCATAGTATCACCATAGTACCACCATAGTATCACCATAGTACCACCATAGTATCACCATAGTAACACCATAGTATCACCATAGTAACACCATAGTAACACCATAGTACCACCATAGTATCACCATAGTATCACCATAGTACCACCATAGTATCACCATAGTATCACCATAGTACCACCATAGTATCACCATAGTATCACCATAGTACCACCATAGTATCACCATAGTAACACCATAGTAACACCATAGTATCACCATAGTAACACCATAGTATCACCATAGTAACACCATAGTATCACCATAGTAACACCATAGTATCACCATAGTATCACCATAGTATCACCATAGTAACACCAAAGTATCACCATAGTATCACCATAGTAACACCATAGTATCACCATAGTATCACCATAGTATCACCATAGTACCACCATAGTACCACCATAGTATCACCATAGTATCACCATAGTACCACCATAGTATCACCATAGTATCACCATAGTACCACCATAGTATCACCATAGTAACACCATAGTAACACCATAGTATCACCATAGTAACACCATAGTAACACCATAGTACCACCATAGTATCACCATAGTATCACCATAGTACCACCATAGTATCACCATAGTACCACCATAGTATCACCATAGTATCACCATAGTACCACCATAGTATCACCATAGTAACACCATAGTAACACCATAGTATCACCATAGTAACACCATAGTATCACCATAGTAACACCATAGTACCACCATAGTACCACCATAGTATCACCATAGTAACACCATAGTAACACCATAGTATCACCATAGTACCACCATAGTATCACCATAGTAACACCATAGTATCACCATAGTACCACCAGTATCATGATAGTATCACGATAGTATCACCATAGAAACACCATAGTATCACCATAGTATCACCATAGTACCACCATAGTAACACCATAGTATCACCATAGTATCACCATAGTACCACCATAGTAACACCATAGTATCACCATAGTATCACCATATTACCACCATAGTACCACCATAGTAACACCATAGTATCACGATAGTACCACCATAGTACCACCATAGTAACACCATAGTATCACCATAGTATCACGATAGTATCACCATAGAAACACCATAGTATCACCATAGTAACACCATAGTATCACCATAGTATCACCATAGTATCACCATAGTAACACCATAGTAACACCATAGTATCACCATAGTATCACCATAGTAACACCAAAGTATCACCATAGTATCACCATAGTACCACCATAGTATCACCATAGTATCACCATAGTACCACCATAGTACCACCATAGTATCACCATAGTATCACCATAGTACCACCATAGTATCACCATAGTATCACCATAGTACCACCATAGTATCACCATAGTAACACCATAGTAACACCATAGTATCACCATAGTAACACCATAGTAACACCATAGTACCACCATAGTATCACCATAGTATCACCATAGTACCACCATAGTATCACCATAGTATCACCATAGTATCACCATAGTACCACCATAGTATCACCATAGTAACACCATAGTAACACCATAGTATCACCATAGTAACACCATAGTATCACCATAGTAACACCATAGTACCACCATAGTACCACCATAGTATCACCATAGTAACACCATAGTACCACCATAGTATCACCATAGTACCACCATAGTACCACCATAGTAACACCATAGTATCACCATAGTACCACCAGTATCATGATAGTATCACGATAGTATCACCATAGAAACACCATAGTATCACCATAGTACCACCATAGTAACACCATAGTATCACCATAGTAACACCATAGTATCACCATAGTATCACCATAGTATCACCATATTACCACCATAGTACCACCATAGTAACACCATAGTATCACGATAGTACCACCATAGTACCACCATAGTAACACCATAGTATCACCATAGTATCACGATAGTATCACCATAGAAACACCATAGTATCACCATAGTAACACCATAGTATCACCATAGTATCACCATAGTATCACCATAGTAACACCATAGTATCACCATAGTACCACCATAGTATCACCATAGTATCACCATAGTATCACCATAGTACCACCATAGTACCACCATAGTATCACCATAGTATCACCATAGTAACACCATAGTAACACCATAGTACCACCATAGTATCACCATAGTATCACCATAGTACCACCATAGTACCACCATAGTATCACCATAGTACCACCATAGTATCACCATAGTACCACCATAGTATCACCATAGTAACACCATAGTAACACCATAGTATCACCATAGTAACACCATAGTATCACCATAGTAACACCATAGTACCACCATAGTACCACCATAGTATCACCATAGTAACACCATAGTATCACCATAGTAACACCATAGTATCACCATAGTACCACCATAGTATCACCATAGTAACACCATAGTATCACCATAGTACCACCAGTATCATGATAGTATCACGATAGTATCACCATAGAAACACCATAGTATCACCATAGTATCACCATAGTAACACCATAGTATCACCATAGTATCACCATAGTATCACCATATTACCACCATAGTACCACCATAGTAACACCATAGTATCACCATAGTATCACGATAGTATCACCATAGAAACACCATAGTATCACCATAGTAACACCATAGTATCACCATAGTATCACCATAGTATCACCATAGTAACACCATAGTATCACCATAGTATCACCATAGTAACACCATAGTATCACCATAGTATCACCATAGTACCACCATAGTACCACCATAGTATCACCATAGTATCACCATAGTACCACCATAGTATCACCATAGTATCACCATAGTACCACCATAGTATCACCATAGTAACACCATAGTAACACCATAGTATCACCATAGTAACACCATAGTACCACCATAGTATCACCATAGTATCACCATAGTACCACCATAGTATCACCATAGTATCACCATAGTACCACCATAGTATCACCATAGTATCACCATAGTACCACCATAGTATCACCATAGTAACACCATAGTAACACCATAGTATCACCATAGTAACACCATAGTATCACCATAGTAACACCATAGTACCACCATAGTACCACCATAGTATCACCATAGTAACACCATAGTAACACCATAGTATCACCATAGTACCACCATAGTATCTCCATAGTAACACCATAGTATCACCATAGTACCACCAGTATCATGATAGTATCACGATAGTATCACCATAGAAACACCATAGTATCACCATAGTATCACCATAGTACCACCATAGTAACACCATAGTATCACCATAGTATCACCATAGTACCACCATAGTAACACCATAGTATCACCATAGTATCACCATAGTATCACCATATTACCACCATAGTACCACCATAGTAACACCATAGTATCACGATAGTACCACCATAGTACCACCATAGTAACACCATAGTATCACCATAGTATCACGATAGTATCACCATAGAAACACCATAGTATCACCATAGTAACACCATAGTATCACCATAGTATCACCATAGTATCACCATAGTAACACCATAGTATCACCATAGTATCACCATAGTACCACCATAGTATCACCATAGTAACACCATAGTATCACCATAGTATCACCATAGTAACACCAAAGTATCACCATAGTATCACCATAGTACCACCATAGTATCACCATAGTACCACCATAGTACCACCATAGTATCACCATAGTATCACCATAGTACCACCATAGTATCACCATAGTATCACCATAGTACCACCATAGTATCACCATAGTAACACCATAGTAACACCATAGTATCACCATAGTAACACCATAGTAACACCATAGTACCACCATAGTATCACCATAGTATCACCATAGTACCACCATAGTATC